>NC_056732.1:1084791720-1084794220 GCF_019279795.1 Protopterus annectens | reverse complement strand
AGGTATAGTTCAGCTGGGCCTGTCTGAGTTTGCTGCCCTTCCCCCCTGACAAAATAATGGTTGAATGGAGCCTCTGCAGCCATTCCAATGAACCATTATACTTGGCTATTTCACTCCATTTAACATAAACACTAATGTGCATACTGCTTTACTTCTATGATGAGTTGGACTTCATTTGAAAGTTTTATTTTGTATTTTACAGCACAAACACTAAGTCATTTGTTAAACAAAGCAATGCAGTCTCACAATGAAAACTTAGCATTAAAACTTCTCTGCCCTTGAAACTCACATTCATTGAAACAGCATTGAAACCCACATTCAAAGAAAATACATTTTGCCAGTGGCAGATAAAGATTAATTTTGGGCTGTTTTGAATCATAGGCTCCTTGCATATGAAACATACATGTGCTCTTTGATACACCTTCCTCATTGTACTAAAATTATATTCCTTGTACAATACAGTACACTTGTTAGAGGGTGTTTTAAATTTGTTTTGAACATTTTTCCAGTAAGCAATGAAACAAACCATATGCACCCATAATGGCAAAACTGCCCAGTTGAGAACATTTATCATAAAAAAGTCTACTTAGACTTCCACAGTCCACCATTATTAGTAAATATACACAATTCTACAGTCCACCATTATTAGTAAATATGCACAATTCCACAGTCCACCATTATTAGTAAATATGCACAATTCTATAGTCCACCATTATCAGTAAATATGCACAATTCTACAGTCCACCTTTATCAGTAAATATGCACAATTCTACAGTCCATTATCAGTAAATATGCACAATCTCTGAAGTCAGTCATCTAAATAATTCCACATTAAAGAAATCTGTAACTAATGAAGCAGTTGCTGCTAGCAATCACCTTTATATTTCATGGTTTCATCGAAAAATAAAGTGTCTGTTGCCCCTCAGGAATAAATTGCCTATATTACATTAAAAATGATAAGCTAGTAATAATATTGCAAGAGGAAATGGATGGCAAACTGATAACGAACTCATAGTTAGTATCTTCACCAAGGAGAACATTCTCAGTGCGGCAGCATCCACCCCTTGTGGGAGTAGAACCCACAGCCTTCTGCATCAAAAGCAAGTACACAACCTGTTGTGCTATAGTATTAACTTGGCAAAGCACTAAACTTCTATTCCCCTGCAGCTCTCAGCTCCTTGTAAAATCTACTCAATACTCAACTGCATCTCAACTTCGCAGCTCAAGAAAACTGGAAAAAGCCAAAATGTATTGGGGGGGGGTCAAAAGCCCAAAAACAGGGACACATTAAACATTGCTTGTATAATCTTGGAAAGTTGCTAGAATAAAATGTTGTGTTGCCACCATATATTTTACTGCCAAGGTCCCTGAGCAAAAACAGTCAGAGTAACATACCACTACGCCACATCAGCTGCTTTGTAAAAGAGAGGAAGACTGAAACTTAAATGGCTATCATTTAGTAAATTCAGTTCTCACCATAGCTGTCAACCTCTTAGTACAAAACACCTGGACAAACCCAGTAATGAGGGAATACAGCCCTCAAACATATTCAGTGAATTCAGTTCTTGCCATAGCTGTCAACCTTAGCACAAAAACCTGGACGAAGCCAATAATGGGGGAATACAGTCCCAAAAATAGGGACAAATTTAAAATATTCATCTTATAAACTTAGAAAATTGCTAAAAAAAAGGTTGTGCTGCTATGTATTCTGAAGAACATGAAGTTGGAAATTCAAATGCCGGTCAATTTTACTGCGGACAGAACAAAAATAATTTTCAGCAGAGACGCAGGGATTAATACTGCAGACACGTCTTTGTAAAATGGCAGGGCACCAGAGCAAATCCACACAAATACAGGGAGTAGATGCAGACAGAAGCCACCCCAACCAAGAATCAAACCAGAAAACCTATAGCTGTGAGGCAACAATACTACCACTGCACCATCAATTATGCAAGGAATTAAACATTCAGAAACCTGAAGTCTGAAATTCAAATGCCTGTCAATTTTACTGCGGACAGAACAAAAACAATTTTCAGCAGAGACGCAGGGATTAAAACTGCAGACACGTCTTTGTAAAATGGCAGGGCACCAGAGCAAATCCACACAAACACAGGGAGGAGATGCAGACTCCACACAGAAGCCACCCCAACCAAGAATCAAACCAGAAAACCTATAGCTGTGAGGCAACAATACTACCACTGCACCATCAATTATGCAAGGAATTAAACATTCAGAAACCTGAAGTCTGAAATTCAAATGCCTGTCAATTTTACTGCGGACAGAACAAAACCAATTTTCAGCAGGGATTAAAACTGCAGACACGTCTTTGTAAAATGGCAGGGCACCAGAGCAAATCCACACAAACACATGGAGGAGATGCAGACTCCACACAGAAGCCACCCCAACCAAGAATCAAACCAGAAAACCTATAGTTGTGAGGCAACAATACTACCACTGCACCATCAAATATGCAAGGAATTAAACATTCAGAAACCCTTAA
>NC_056732.1:1084644220-1084786720 GCF_019279795.1 Protopterus annectens | reverse complement strand
TTTTGCCAAAATTAGATGAAGGGATGGAAAATCCCTTGGAAAATTTGGAAAATAAGAGCTGAAAAATCTTAGGGATTCCCTGGATCAGCTTCTCCATTTCATCACACTTTTTTATCACCTCTACAACAGAGAGGCCAAACAGTAAATCTCTACTCCAAGGGAGAATTTAAAATCTCATTTTTAACATCATTTGGGAGGTTCTGTGAATGCAGCCATACAAACCTCATCAAAAGAGTATCAGTGGCCATAACCCTAGAAATATCAGCAGTGTCATAGACATACTGTAAACAAAGAGCAGTGACGTGTGCAATAGAAGACAGTAAGTTACTTAAAGCAGACTTTTCCACACATGAAGCTGTAGACAAAACATTCCTCATACTTTTACAATTTGTCAGAACAAACTTAAACACGAGCCTGACAATTCAAAATACTGTAAATCAAAGTTGCGGACATATATGCTTCTTTCCCCATACCTATCTATAATTCTCCCATCCTTGACAGAAAGAGTAGGACTGGAATTAACTAACTGTTTAACAGCAGTGGGATCAACTAAAGTCATATCGACTTGGTCAGGTTTGGGAATAGCGTATAATATTTTAAAAGACTAAAGAACTTTATACATCCTATCTGACTTTTAGGGGCAGCTGGTTGAGTATCAGGAAAACTGCAGCCAGTAAGACGCACATCCTCTAAAGCAAGCAGAAGGAATGGGTATAGGTTCAGGAATATCCTTCTGTAACAGCTCATAATACGTTCTGAGGAACTGAGAAACCTCAAAGTTCTCCCACTGAAAAAACACTTACGCATTCTAGCTATAGCCTCAGAAAAGGAAAACCCCTTAAAGCGAGAATCAGAAACTGAGCTTCTGAGACTGAATCATAAATCTTAGGGGAAAAAAAACTGTATCCATCTCTACACCTTCCTATTCAGATATAAAATCTTGAATATCTTCGGGTAAAGAGGAATCCCTCTTTGTTTTACCAGAAACTACTTTATAAGAAGGACCAATACCCTCTATTATACCATGTGCCAGACCCAATAAACTACTCCTATCCAATGAAAATTGAGGATAAGTAGATACATGCTTTGTTTTCTGTTTCTAACAAGAAAAATGAGGCCAGTCATGCTAGTGATGGCAGCAGTAGCTTCCCCAGGGATGGGCACAGTATTCTGACACAACAGGGAAACCTTCCATGTTCCCTCTCCCAGGACTGATAAGAGTGACTTTCCCTTGCCCATTGAGTAGACCCCCAATAGCCACAGAGGATAACACTAACCCCTAGTCCGTAGTGGCTGTAGGTGCTACACCACGGGGATCCTGGTTAAGAGATGAGTGATTTGAGGTATAACAAATGACCACAGAAGAGTCACTCACCTGTGGCTAAGGCAAACTCCTTGCCTGGTGGCAAAGGCTTTTTGTTTAATTTTTTCTTTTTCTGACTGGAAGAAGGACTGGCTGATGGACCAACAGTCCGCTCTATGGACAAGCCAAAACTGGTGACTCCCTCCCAGGGAAGACAAACAGCAATTAAACGGTAAACAGTATCAATCCATAAAGGTTACTTTTTGACACAAAAAAACACAGTAAAAATCACTTTAAAGCAATATGCCAACCCCACAAAAGTAAAATAAACACAATATCTCCAAGAAAAAATGTTTTAATTTACTTTACACCACTTTTAAACTGATACAAAAATGAGAGCTCCATTTAAAAGTACAATACAATGTCCAGACAGTTTCTTAAAACACAATCATCCTAGCTTTAAAATAACTTTCCTGGAGAGGAAGATAATAAGACATCAAAAACATTACGAAAATGGAAGTTTTTTTCCCAAAAGGAACTTATCTGCCAGCAAAGGAAAGTAAAAACCGATCACTGATCCTTGAAACCCTCAAGAAGGCATACTCTTCAGTGGCAGTAAAGCTCTGAAGGGCTTTGCACCCAAACCTGTCTTTTATTCAGCTCAACGTCAGCTGCCTGACAGCTTGGGTGTATGGAAGGTGACCTGGGGCTTTGGAAGCTGGTCGGCTGTTATATCCTTGATGTGATATAACCCATACAGCTGAGGCTACTGCAGCAGTGATCAATATGGTGAACATTTAAAGAAAGTTCCATAGCTCAGAAGAATGAAGCCCTGACTATGACACAGTCAAAAAAGCATTGATTAGCAATCCAAGAACTAGGAGAGCTAGCAAGAGGCTGTGGCCGTGAACAGTTGGTTCTGGCATTCTCGTTTGGTGTGGGAAGCAGACAAAGTACAGTTGTGTACACTTACCATAAATGTAGATGTTCGAGTGTATTCACTGTTGCAGTCATTACATTTGGGTAATCTGCTGGCAGGTTGCCTCAGTCGGCCTGAATTCCAATGTCTAGGGTCCTTCGTCGGTTGCTGTATTCTCTTCCATGACGTCAGGTCGTCAGGGGTATAAAACATGCAGCTGACACCATTTTCTTTAGTTTTTCTTGCCCCCAATGTCAGGTGCCCCCAAAAAGCAACATTTTATATATATATATATATATATATATATATATATATATATATATATATATACATATACATGCAACAATATAAAATTTACCTTCATCTACAAGCAAATACACCACATAGGTTGTAGAAGATAGAGAAGGAAAGATAACCTTCAGAATGACAGCGGGATGGCGGGAGAGAAACCTGGACTGCAACAGTGAATACACTCGAACATCTACATTTATGGTAAGTGTACACAACTGTACTATGTTCTTCGTTTTTCACTGTTGCAGTCATTACATTTGAGTAGAATCCCAAAGCTATGGTTGGGAGGCTGGAGCTAAACAGCATTAGGTGCGGCTATAAGGCCCTGCAGCACTGCAGTGGCAAAGCCTGCCCTGGACTTAGAGTAGAGAGGCAAATGGAAATGCTTTGTAAAGGTGTGAACAGAACTCCAAGTAGCAGCCTCTAGAATGTCTTTGGTTGGTACTCCTCTGAGAAAGGCTGCTGAAGTAGCTGCAGCTCTGGTGGAATGAGACCTAATGCCCTTGGGCATAGGTTTACCATGGTGTAAGTAGCAGAAACGGATGCAGTGGCTTATCCACTTTGAAATTGTCTGCTTTGAAATAGCCTTTCCTTCTGATCCTGCAGCATATGACACTAGTAATTGCTCAGTTTTTCTTAGAGCTTTTGTCCTGCTCAAGTAGAATCTTAGCTGTCTGTGTACGTCCAAGGAATGCAGAATTCTCTCCCCCTTGTACTACAGATTTGGATAAAAAGTTGGCAGATGAATTGTTTGGTTAAGAGCCACACTGGAAACCACCTTAGGCAAAAAAGTAGGATTTGTACTCAGAGACACCCTGTCTGGGTAAAATATGATAAAAGGCTCTACAGCCATGAGGGCCTGTAGCTCTGAAACTCTTCCTGCTGAAGTAATTGCTAGTAGCAGAGCCATTTTCCATGATAAGAACTTTAGATCAGCGGTAGCAGCTGGTTCAAATGGAGGCAGGGTGAGCTTTTCCAACACATAATTGAGATCCCATGCAGGTAATGGTGATCTTCTAGGAGGCCTTAAATTTTTGGCTCTTCTAAGATACTGCTTTAGTAAAGGATGAGAAAAGATTGGTGGCTCTGTATTGTAATGAGCCGAAATGGCAGAGGCATGGATTTTGATTGATGAGAAAGATAGGCCTTTGTCAAGCATCTCAGTTAAGTATTGTAATATCTGAGGAATATTTGGTTTTGCTGTATCAGTTCCTTGTGCTTGATTCCAAGCACAGAATCTCTTCCATTTGTCAGCAAAAGATTTTCTAGTACTAGGCCTTTTGGCTTCCAAAACAACATCCATCACAGCTTTACTGAGAGGTGTTGTTTGTATGACTACATGATTAGCCATGCTGCCAGGTTCAGAGTCTGTAGTTGACTGTGCAGGATCTGATTGTTTTGCTGGGACAGTAGTTGTGGTGTTGTCCGTCTTTTTCAGTAGTTGTCCTGGATGAAGTAAGTCCTTGAAGGCTGTTAGGGCATTTTGAACAGCTAGCATCTCTTTCTGGTTCATATGTAGATGGATTTGTTTTGGTGTCCATAAGCCCTGAATGCATCTCGTGCCATGTGGGCCCCCCCAGGCATAATCTGATGCATCTCTTGTTAAGATTTGGCTGGCAGGGGGTAGAGTGAAGGGCAGTCCCATGTTTTGGTGACATGCCTTTGCTCACCATAGAAACTCCTGTTGCAGGCAGGTAATGAGAGGAATTATTGTTTCCAGACTGTGTGAATGTTGACTCCATAAACATTTTAGGTACCACTGAAGTTTCCTCATATGCAGTCTTGCATATGGAATTAATAGGATGCAGGATGCAGGATGCCATGAAGTCCAAAGCCTGCAGAATTTGCCTTGCAGAAGACTGGGTTTTTGTTGCCATCGGTTTGAAGTAAGCAGTCAGTTGCCTTTGCTTGGCTGGCGTGAGGTAAGCCATCTGGGCAGTTGCATCCAAGCTTGCACCCAGGAATGTTATCTTTTGAGAGGGTACCAGTTGTGATTTCTTTTTGTTTATTGTGTACCCTAGGCATGTTAGAAGCCTTTTCACAAACGCTAGGTGTCGAAGAAGAGTGTCCTTGTTCTCTGCTTGAATGAGACAGTCGTCTAAGTAAGGATAAATTTGTATACTTCTTTGTCTGCAAAATGCAATTACTGGTGCCAGGCACTTTGTAAAGACCCTGGGCGCAGTAGATAAGCCAAAGGGCAGTACAGAAAAATTGGTAATGCATTAAGCCAGCCTTGAATCTGATGTATCTTCTGCACGAATGTCTTATTGGGACATGCAGGTATGCTTCTTTTAGGTCTAAAGTCACCAGCCAAGCATTCTTGCCCAGCATGGGCAGAAGCTGCTGAAAAGTCAGCATTTTGAATTTTGGAATGTCCAGGTATGTATTCAACATCAATAAATCCAGTATTGGCCGCCAGGCCTTGTCCTTTCTGGGTACCAAGAACAGTTTTGAGTAAAAACCTTGTCCTTTTTCCTGTTCTGGTACTGTCTGAATGGCCCCCATACCATGAGGGACGTAACCTATTTCTGTGCCTCTGCCCATTGATTTTTTGGCAGATCTGGCCAACCATTTGCCATTGGCAGAGTGTGGAAATGGAATCTGTATCCCTGTGATACGATGTTTAGTACCCACTTGTCCTGGGTTATTAACTGCCAATTTTGAGCAAAAAGTGCTAATTTTCCCCTATGGGTGCTGCCAAAAGATAAGTGCTTGGTGTAGGCAGAGGGAAGTAATTGGGATTGCTTTCTGTAGGTTTGCGCTTTATCTTCTCCAGATTTGGAGGTGGAAGCGCCCCATTGCTTTGACCTGTATGAATCTTGCGCCTGGTATCTGGAACCCTTAGGGCATCTGGATTTGCCCCTTTGAGCTCTGTCTGACACAGGAAAGGACCAATTTTTTGTAGGCCAGTGTCTACTGAATCTTGGTGGCTGCACTTGTAAGAAGTCTTTGACAGTTTGCATAGACTTAGCTTTGTCTTCCATTTTCTTTAAAACCTCTTCTGCCTTAATACCAAACAGAGAATCATGCTGTTAAGGTGCATCTAGCAATTTAGCTTTAACATGATCAGGCAAATTTTGTTCCTTTAACCAAGCATGCCTCCTAATCACAGATCCAGTAACTGTGGCCCTGCAGGAGGCCTCTAAGGAATCAAAAACACATTGCAAAGTATGCTTTCCAACTTGTTCAGCTGCATGCAATGATTCCTGCAATTCTTTATTTTCTGCACATTCTGAAATCAACATCATTTTCTGTTTCAGCAATCCCCTAACATGTTGCTGGTACTTCAGCATATGAAATTGACAGTTTAAGGCCCTGACTGCCAAGGTTGCAGATGTATAAACCTTTTTTCCCCATCTGTCTAGTGCCCTTGAATCTCTGTCAGAGGGGGTAGGATTTTTTGCTGTTCAGGCCTTAACTCCCTTTGGACCCTATGAAATAGTTTCAGGATCAGCAGTAGGGTTTCTAAATAAAAATTTATGTGAGTCAGGGACCCTGTAATATCTGTCAGGCTTACTGGGAGCCGGAGGTAAGGAGTCAGGGGTCAGTCTTGACTCCGAAAACACATCATCCACAATGTCTAAAACAGGGGGAATGGCTAAAGGCTTGTGCTGAGGGAGAAGAAGGAAATCCCTGAGCCTCTTTTTTGATTCTGAGAAGTCTTGACTCTCTCAGTGAAAATGCTCCCTCAAAGTATGCAAGGTTTCTCCAAATTAATATTCCTCGGGAGGCGATGCAGATGAAATAGACTCCTCAGCATCAGAATCCTCATAGGGAGGTATAGATAATTCCTGATCAGAAGAGGAATCAGTGTATTGCCTAGGCCTCTTATCTGGAGGGGGATGGGTACCCCTGATCAAGGTAATAAGGTCTTCAGCCATTTTGATCATCTGTTTTTTAGGCATAGAGGCCTGTGCACGTGGCCCATGCGTCAGTTTTTTACTTTTAGAAGTTGCTTTTTTCTTTGGTTTTGCAGCTGTCGTCGGTTTGATATACAAATGTTGAGGTCTGAATACACCCTCAGAAGCTGGTGCCTGCTCAGCGGCTTACGACCCATCCGAGGGAGATACATCCGCCGGTCCAATACCTTGAGTATCTTGCGGCATGCCAGACTCCACATGGGTGTCAGTAGAGGCCTGTAACTCAAAGGTAGCCTCACTGAGTACCAGCGACTGGCTTAGGAGAAGCTTCGTCGTCAGTTTTGGATCTCGACTGCCTTTCTCTGTCCTTTTCTTTGCGTTTTTTATGTACTCCAGTAGTCGGATTGCTATCCGATGACATTTTTGGGTAGTTAAATCTGTTTCCAAAATACTGTGATGCAAAAATATACTGACGCTTAATAGTGCGTTGGTTAAATCTAGCACAAAACCGACAGCCAGGCATGTTGTGATCAGGGCCTAGTCAAGGAATACAGTATAAATGGAAATCCTTATGAGGTATTTGCTTCCCACAAGTAATACAATTATTAACTTTTTCTGACATCGGTAAAAAGCAAGAAAAAAGTTTCCCCAATGGGGTACTTAGCTTTAGTGAAGACTTCGGTTATGAAACTCAAACTCAAATATTTCAGTAGTCGGCCGACCGGCACTTGCGAAATGCTTCTGCTTCGGGCACCGCGCAGCAAGAAAGACTACAGAAAATGGCGTCGGCTGCATGTTTTATATCCCTGATGACCTGACGTCATGGAAGAGAAGACAGCAACCGACGCAGGACCAAAGACTTTGGAATTCAGGCCGACTGAGGGCAACCTGCCAGCAGATTACCCAAATGTAATGACTGCAACCGTGAAACACAAAAAACATCCCCCTTCACTGACCACTCATCAAAGGACAGCTACTACATCATGCAACATAGACCCAGGTTGTGTGACTAGGTTTGCCAAGGAGCAGCTTTATCCTCTGTAGCCTTTACAATGAAAATGTGAAAAACTTTCTGGGAAATTGTAGACGGTCTTTGCTTCAGTGAACACGGGGTAGGGTAAGATTTTGTGAGAAAAATTCTTCTAATGGCTGCCTGGATGACAGGTTGCAAATTTCTCTTGTGTTGTGTGGGAATGAATGGGCATGGTCGCAGTGGAAGACCAAATGGTGTGCAGGCTAGGTGGGGCAGAAACAGTAGTAAAAAATATAAAAATTAAAGAAAGATGCAAAACAAGCAAAAGAAAATTTATCAGCGTCAGTACTGCATCTTAAATCTTAATGACTTGGGTAATGAAATCTGCTAACACTTATCAATGCTTATGAACATCTAGATTCCTCATTTGACTTTGGTTAACATTATGAGGAATAAATTTACCACTTAAACAATACAGCAAATGAAGACCATGCCAACATAACCATCTCACTATGCAGCATACGGAGTGGGAACTTATTGACTATAAATTTCCTATAATGCAACATGGATCTTAGCACTACATGAATATTCATCAATAAGTTATAAATAAAATAATGTTTACCACTGTGAGATTAGGATTTTGCAACAAGCTCATATGACATGCACAAATCTTTCACTGGTTAAAATCTTCAACAATAAGACTTGAATGAAGGCTTTGCTATGCTATAAAATGCTATATATTTCTAAAAAATAAATAACTGCCAGACATGTTTTTGTGAAAAGTGATGCTAGATTAAAAAAATGAAATCAGTTCACTTGGATTACCAAAAATAAATAATTTCCTTCTGAACACAACTCTTTAGTGCACAGTACCAATTAAGTGGAACCACATATTTAAAGATAAAAGAAAAAGCGCTTCACTGTTCTAGTTACAAAACAAGATAAACATACTTTTTTAAAGAAAATCTAATAATAACTGAGTAACCTAAAGGCATTTTTTTCTGAAATATCTATTTGTGCATCATTTATGAACACTAACTTTAAACATTTCTTCATAAGTTCGTAGGTGTGTACTAGGCTAATGGCCCTGGAGCTTTAAGAAGCCTAGCCCATAGAAGTGCCCTGGCATCGTGCCGCCCGACTTTCTGAATACTAATTTTAAACGAAGTTAACTTCTTGAGGACAACTTCTGAATTAACGGAGTGTATCAAACACTCTAACCTACATACAGTTCTGACTGAAGAATAAATTAGAGTCCTCCAAGCAAATGTATTCCTCTTCTATAGAATCAGTTAAAGTTCTACCACTTTAACATTAAATTATTTCCTTTTCTCTGCTATCAGCAATTAAAAACTAAGGTTAAATAAGTAAAAATAAACTCTAGCTGAAAATATTTTATCCCTGATTGTACTATGCATGCTTATACAATAAATTAAATTATTTATTTCACTTAATCAAAAGGCCAGTGTTGAATTTTTCTTAGCAGATAGATTTTACTTTACTTTGTCACTGTCATTCAAATGATGCCGTGAAAGCAAAAACAAATGCTACGGACAAAGAATGTTAACAACAGAGAAAAGTCATTTGTGAATCTGAGGTGTGCAACTTACAATTTCTAAATATATAATGATTTGGTAAGCAAACACTGCATGCCTTACAGTGAAGCTAATCTATCATATCAAGAGCAGGCTTAACAATTCCTTTTATAATGGAAAATACAGTGCTTATTGCTGATGTGGCATACAATTAGTTTTACTTAAGAAATTTATGGAAAGTGAGTATATTAACTTTCAGCACTGAGTCAGGTAATTTAGTAATATTATACCATGCTGGAGTTCTGTGATCCAATGAAAGGCTGAAAAAGAAAGCCTTCCCTAGAAAGCTAATGATGCCCAGTACATAACTGCTGGTGGCATTTTGTATTACAAAACAAGTTAACACAAAAGTACTGTAGTATATGTGACTGAACCTGCTCAGTACTCAAAAACTGGAAATTAAAGCCTGACATTTAAATTAAATATTTCTGCATGATATAACAGCTGTAATAGCTGCTGGGGTAAAAGCTAGGCAGGATTTACTTCCCCCTGGGATGTGTGTGATTCCTTGGGCTTCAGCCACAGGATCACGCCAGTCTAGCTAGTGGTAAAATCTCTGCAAAGTCTCATCCCTGGCAACTATTAATGATATATTATTAACATTTTTTGTAGTTTTTTTTTTTTTTTTTTTTTTTTAATGATGGATATTTGAATTTTTAACAGGGTGAAATCTAGGACAGATTTCCATCTTTCGCTATAGTGCTGTTTACTGCAGGCTCATTTTTCTCATTATATAGAGGATTATGAGCAGGTTGCCAATCATAACTTGTTTATTATGTGTTCGAGACATTGATGCCAAGAAATTCACCTTGAGAGTGAAGCTCAAGAGCTGAATCCTGGCATCTATATCGAGAAAGTACAGTTGTGTACACTTACCATAAATGTAGATGTTCGAGTGTATTCACTGTTGCAGTCATTACATTTGGGTAATCTGCTAGCAGGTTGCCCTCAGTCGGCCTGAATATCAAAGTCTTGGGTCCTGCATCAATTGCTGTCTCCTCTTCCATGACGTCAGGTCGTCAGGGGTATAAAACATGCAGCCGATGCCATTTTATTCAGTTTTTCTTGCCCCAGATGTCAGGTGCCCCCCAAATGGGGAGCAAAAATATATATATAAAAATATATGAATAAACAGCAGTATATATGTAAATGCACTTTAGCAACATAAACTTTACCTTCATCTAAAAGCAAATACACCACAAAGGCTTTAGAATATAGTGAAGGAAAGAGAAGTTCTAGAAAAAGGGGGATGGCCGGTGGGTAACCTGGACTGCAACAGTGAATACACTCGAACATCTACATTTATGGTAAGTGTGCACAACTGTACTATGTTCTTCATGTTTCACTGCTGCAGAGGAAGAGGAGACAGCAACCGACGCAGGACCCAAGACTTTGATATTCAGGCCGACTGAGGGCAACCTGCCAGCAGATTACCCAAATGTAATGACTGCAACAGTGAAACACGAAGAACATCAAATAATTTAGGGTTATGACTGCAGACCCAATCACAAGCCTTTGGAGTGCATGACGTTTTACCTGCTCCATGTACTACTAGTTATGGGGGGGGGGGGGCCTAAGTGTTTTGCCAGCTTTCAAAAGCCATAAAGCACTTAGCCACTTACCAATCACTGTCAGAAAGGCAGTGTAACACACAGTCCTTTATGTTTACACTCACCTTGCCATGCGTCTAAACTGTCTAGATTTTCATCCTATATTTTTAGTCTATTTCGCATAAAGTCTTGTGGTTTTCAGGCAAATTGCTGATGAATTAAGACACTAAATAATGACATACATTTAAGTTCCAGGCCTTGAATCCTTCAGAAAATGCAGGTAAACACGTATCCTGCTGTTCTAGTAACATTCTAAGTTTATAACAAGTCAGTATGCATTACCAAAGGACAGCAGGTAGAAACAAATCTTTTACTCTGACAATGTCATTTGCTGGTCAGAACTGGCAGATTTTACTGTCTCGCTTGAGAGCTGACCTTAACAACTTAAGCAGGGGGTGCTTAACATTTGCTAACACTGCAACAGTATTGCATCATAATCACCATGCTCCACGAACTAGAACTGTATTACTTGCAGAACTTCTTTTTATTTGACAACTACAATGTTGGTGCAAGGCATGAAGTTGTGGTTTGGGTTATGACAGAACATAATAACTGCTGTGTGATTTAATCTTGCACCAACTGCATGCAATTCCTAGCATTATAGAGAATATGCAATAATTTTCCACTAAAGGAAAGCAGTACTGTTGGTCCGCATCACTGCCTCTACACATCCTTGGTTAGGAAAGTATCTGCAAATGTTTGGTCAGTGCTTATACTAAAGCAAAAAACAGGGAATGAAAACTTACCTGTGAGTTTTAATCTGTAACTGGGACTCAACAATTGTCAAGCACTATGCTTACTGTGTTATTTTTAAAGGACAACTCTATCCAAATTATGCTTTTTCCTCATCACAGACTGCTGCTTCTCTTTAATACAACACCAAGATTGCCACATACAGTGAAAAATGTAAGCATTATGCAGTTTATCTGCAACTGTTTACAGAATCAAACCATTCTAGGTACCAGTGATATATTATGCTATTTCCTTTTGGTAGTTGTCACAGCATCTGTTTTATCACACAAACACATTGTGATTGCTGCAAGCCAGTAGGTAGGAGTATGTAATCTGTGACTATGACCTTTAGAACTTTAGAAAATAGGCATTTTGGTCACTGATTCTATCAACAACTGTTCTTCTTTCGGCTTTTCCCGGTTAGGGGTCGCCACAGCAGAACTCCGGTCCACTAATGATTGGTAGTAGATTTTTATGGAGCCGAGGTGCCAGCCTGACGCTCAACCTTCAACGAAGGCATGCCCATTCACGCATGTCTTTCAAACGCCACTCGACCGTGGGGAGGACATGCAGACTCCACACTGAAGGCGCTCATCTAGTTAAATGTTCAAGAGCAAACCCTGAAGTTAGATATAAACTTTCAGTTCAGTAGGTCACATATTAATGCTTTACACTTAAGATAATAACAGCTGGCTTGGAACTACAATTCAATATTCGAAAATAAGCAACTGCAGCAGATTAATTTTCAATGAAAACATCCACACAATACTGAAAATGCTGTTTAGAAGACAGCTCCTCACAAACATTATGGGAAGTTATTGAAAAATGTAAAATGATACTTGTGTGAGGGGCAATGAAAATAAACAAGAATCACAGAACTCTGATGAAAGTGAATGGAGAGAAAGGGTTTGCCTTTCTGTTATACCTTACAGGGCACAGATGGTATTCTGAGAACAAACAGCATTACCTATAAAATAAAATCACATCAGGACTTTTATGACACACTGGAGGGAACATACTGACCTAGTTACTCTCTTCTCATAAATTAAACAAGCTGAATTAATTTAAGAATCGTGGCTCTTCTAAGAGTTTTTGTACAAGATACTGAGTCAAGCTTACTAATGTCTCACATTTATTTATTTGTCTTTTGTTGACCGGGTTAGTTCAACTGGGCCAAAGAACCCTTTTCAGTGGAAACACGAAGAGAAAAGCTCCACACACAAAAAAAAAAATACAAGAAGAAGAACTACACAAGAAATATTTACATAATATCAAAAGCAGTGAGTGAGCAAATGAATACATAATAAAATGCATAACATACAGAAGATAACACGGAGTATTAAAAACAAATATACACACACAAACACACACATATACATATGGTATACCTTTATTTGAGCGAAAGTAAATAGCACAACAGCCTTAAGGTTAAAAGTACAGCATGTAAATCACAGCTAAACAAAAAAAAAACTGTGCGAATCACCAATGAGCGCCTGGTTAATGTAAATCACATATTGTACATTCGCACAATATCCTGCAACGTAATGCATGTTCGCAGAATGCATAATCACAAAACAAAATTAAACACTATCATAACGCTGTTTTGCAAATGCAAAACAAAATAAAACACTACCATAACACTGTTTTTCAGGGGGGAAAGCCCCCATGC
Organism: Protopterus annectens; assembly: GCF_019279795.1. Taxonomy (NCBI): domain Eukaryota; kingdom Metazoa; phylum Chordata; order Ceratodontiformes; family Protopteridae; genus Protopterus; species Protopterus annectens. The sequence continues at coordinate 1,084,773,768 of NC_056732.1, read as the reverse complement.
ACCCCCCCCCACTCCCCCTACTTAAATATACTAACTCAGAGATCACACAGTTTAACTTACTCAGTGGTGTTCAAAAATGGTAGAACAAAAGATTCCACCATACCATGTTCGACATTTTGATGCCTGCACATTCTGGTTTTCGTGTTTTTAAGTCGATGAAATGGCCATTTAATCATATGACTTTCATGCAAATGAAGGTATTCCATAAATATATATATATATATATATATATATATATATATATATATATATACCTAAAAACAAATAGCATATCAGAAAGAACCTGGAAATTATACTTAATCTAACTAAGAAGGTAAAAATGAAGGAAACTGGTAAGATATAAAAAAAAAAGGTAGAAAAAAGGTATTTAACAGCGAGGTAGAAATAGGGGGTAGAGAGACGCATAAGAGTAATTTAGTGTATGTATGTGAGAAGAAATGATAAACAAGAAAGTTAATTAGCTTTTGAGGAGACAGTATATCTAGTGTTTCCTTTAGGGAAGGGGGGTAGAAGTTAAGGGCATATATGGGGAGTGTGAGCTAGGTGGTGGCAAGAGCATGATGGAGAATTAGCAAGGTAGTTTTTTAGTTCTTTTTTGAAGAGAGAGGTAGATTTAATGGAATGTATATTGTTAGGAAGTTTGTTCCAAATATGGGCTATTGTACACTTACACAGTGATTGGCCTATTGATTTGTTTGGTTTGTAGGTGTTAAGTAGGGATTGTTCTGAGCTACGGAGAGTACGAGCAGGAGTATAGAGGGATATAAGAGAAGACAGAGAGCAACAGTCTGAAGGCTTGTAAATTAGACAATATGCCATTTGTAGCTGGGAAAGTTGGAGTAGCTGATGGAATTCAAGCCAATGTAATTGTTTAAGAGTGAGGCAGTAGTGAGATTTGTAGGGGAGGTTACAAGCAAATCTAACAATTTGGTTGTAGGTTTGTTCAAGTTTGGTTATAAGTTTGGAGGTGTGTAAATATAGGGATGAGTATAGTAGGCAGGGGAGGAGGTAGGCTTGGGCAAGAGAGGTTCTTCAGGTGGTGGATAGATATTTTTTATGCCTGTATAATAGACCAAGTTTTTGATTAGTTTTTTTGATACAATGTTGCATGTGAAGGTCAAATTTTAGTTGGCTGTCGATTGTGATACCTAGGAGTTTGGTATGGGGGTCGGCATGAATAATGATGTTGTCTAGGGAAGAGATACAGAAGAAGACACTGGGACGGGACATCATTTTTGGAAGGAAAAGAAGTAATTTAGTTTTTTTGGAGTTAAGAATGAGTTGGTTGTTTATCAGCCAGTGTTCAATGGTGTGGAAAGAATGCTGAGTGAGGGTGTAGAGGTCAGTGAGTTTATTTGAGCAGGTAATAAGTGTAGAGTCATCTGCATACTGAATCAGTAAGGATGAGCAGCAGCCGGAGTGTAGATTGTCTGTAAAGATATTAAAGAGCAGAGGCCCTAAGATGGATCCTCGAGGGACTCCTGTTTGAACAGATAGAAAAGGAGAGCAGGAATTTTGCCATGTAACAGATTGCAGCCTGTTGGTAAGATAACTAGAGAACCAGATAACACTGGAGGAGGAGAGATTGAGCTTGGATAGTTTAGATAGAAGTAGAGGAAGAGAAATGGTGTCAAATGCCTTGGAAAGATCTAGGAAAAGGCATGATACCAGTTTATTATTGTCTCTGGCCTCGGCAATAGATTGGGTGAAGGATAGAAAGGCAGTGGAGGCACTGTGATGGGGCCTAAAGCCATGCTGAGAGGGAGTCAGAAGATTTTCCTGAAGTAAGTATTTGAGGAGCTGTTTGTGAATGCATTTCTCTAGGATTTTTGAGACAGGGGAGAGGATGGCTATAGGCTGAAAGTTAGAAGGATCCGTGGAGTTACCTCCCTTGTGAAAGGGAATAGTATAGAAGGATTTCCAGATGTCAAGAACCGTGGATTCATTAATAGAGCAGTTTATAATGATAGAGCTGGGATAAGCAATAGTATTAGCTACAAGTATGAGAAAATGTGGGGGTAGGTTGTCAAAGGAGGGAGAACAGGGTTTAAGTTTTAGTAGGAGGGAACTTATCTAGGCAGTGGAGATAGATTTTAAGGAAAAGGCTGTACAGGGGCAGGAGCTGGGGGTGGTGGGGGATTGAGTTAGGCTTTGGCCTGGAGGAGTAAGTTTGCGGATGGATTCTATGAAGTGATTGTTAAGTAAGGTGGCAATCTCAAGTGGTGTGTTATCGGGGAAGGGGTTAGGGGTAGGGGCTTCCCTGGGTGCAGAATTCTGTTCATGGTATTCCAAAAGTTTTTACGTAATGAGTCATGTAGGGTGGTAGGATTGTGGTTGTAGTTAGGGCTGGATGTGATTATCCAGTCTAGATTTGAGAAGGTGTTTTTGTTAATACGGGTAGGGGTTGTTATAAGCTGAGTGAAACCATGGACGTTGATGCTAAGAGAGGGAGAGTTTTCTGTTATTTTATTCCAATCAATGTTGACATCTCCTAGTATGATTGTCTCGTAGGGCAGATGTTGGGATGCCAGGATAGAACAGATTCTAGAAAAGGTATATTGTTGCCAGGGGAATATATATGGCAGCAATGGCAATTTTTTTGCATTGGTTAGGGTGACAGTTTATAATGATAAGCTCAGCTGGATGAAAATCAGGGAGGAAGAGGGGGGTGAGGTTGAGTTGGTCTGAGTACAGGATAGCAACACCTCCACCTTTTTTGGTTAGTCTGTCCTGACAGAAGATATTATTGCCAGGGGGTAGGATTTCAGAATTAGAGATATGAGACAGGTTTCAGAAAGTGTCAAGATGTGAGGAGAATGATGGGCTATCCAAGCATGTAATTCAGTTATTTTATTGGTTAGGCTTTGGAAATTTATTGAGTAGATAGAGATGTTCTTTGTTAGAGGGGAAGGGTGTTCAATAGTTGTAAGTGAATTGGAGGTAGTGGATGTGGTGGCAGGGGAAGGACCAGGATTGGGGTGGATATCTCCATCTAGCAAGAGGGTTGAATGAAAAATATTTGTTTTTTTGTAGTATGAGCAGTAGTTGGAAGGTCTTAACTTACATTTTGGGTTAGATGGAGTAAGGCTGAAATATTTTATTTTGTAGTTTTGTAGTACTGGGTGTAGGAGGTATTATAGAGTGAGGGAGAAACTGAGAAGAATAGAGAAATATTGTAGGCAGGGATATCCTGCGAGAGAGTGGGGGATGTTGATGCAATATTTAGATTAGTGTGATAAGAAGATAAGCATGAGAGGATGAGGAGAAAGGGGAGCAGGAAGAAGTTTAGTAGCATGTTGGGACAAGAGGAGGATGAGACAGGTAGGTGGGAGGCTACCACAGCCTTATGGAAGACAGTAGTATGGTAGTCTGGTAGATAGAGGATGTGAAAAAAAGGTGTGAGCAAGTAAGAAGAGTTATTTAAAGATGTAATAAATATTGTGGAAAGAAATATCCGGGGAATTGTTTGGCTAGGCTTGTACAGGCCCTAGGGCTGATAGCCTAGTACCAACCTATGAACGTATGTAAAGTATGAGTGGAGGAGGAGCAACAGGAAAAAAAATACATTTGGAGGAAAGTGGAAGTGTGTAGAGTGAGTAGTAATTAGTGTGAGAGAGTAGAGAAAAAGGGGGGGTTAATGATTAAGGTAAAGAATGTGCTATTATAGGTTAATTGAAGGTCGGGTAGGGTAAGACTGGTATTAGTGGACTGGACTTGGGGGATGGGCTAAAGAGATGTGTGAAGCAATAAATCTAGGGTAGGCAGGGGTGGGTGGGAAAGGGGGTAGGGTAGAAGATTGGAGTGAGCCCAAATGGCAAATGGAGTGGGCTAGAGCAAGGACACTGTTGCAGACCAAGTAAGCAAAACAAAACAATTGGTAAGCAGTATAAGTAACTGCAGGGATTGTCCCGGCTATAGCTGTAGGGGTTTAATGCTCTGTAATTACATGCAGAGATAGGTGAAGGAGGGAGGGAGGCAGAGACTATAGTTCTGATAATGAAATTAAAAAAAAAGAAGAAAATGTGGAAAGAGACAGTAAAATGAAAAAAGTAATAGGAAAAAGGCAGCCGAGGACTTTATTGCAGGATATAAATTGGTCAGAAGGGCAGAGAAGTACAGGGGGCTAATGGAAGCAACAGAAGGCAATGAATGGGGGTAAGGTGGTAGAAATTGTATAAAGAGTAACGGGCATGGGAGGTGGGTGAGAAACCTCTAGTGATGTACAAAACTAATTCCTCCCTAAAATAGGCAAGCTACAGTTAAGTATACCATAGTTTGATCTGCACTAGTGGAAACAAATGTGTTTTCCAGATGTCGGGGACTCAGTCTGTGCATAAAAGCATAGTGAGCTTCACTTGGGTTAGATGCAAGTCTTAGAGGGAGACTTCTTTTAGTTCGTTCTCTTGGGGCTTAGTCACATGGGGAGACAAAATAAAGGGAGGAAAATGAGAAGAAGAAAAAAAATAAAAAATACTATACAATAAACGGATTAGTTAGGCAACAGTAAAAAGAAAAAAAAGCAGCATTCTAAATACCAAAATGTTTTCTTTCTAACTATGGCCAGGGTACACCACATGGAGGTTGCTGGAAAGAAAGATTTAGCTTCAGGATTGACTGATAAACAAAATACAGAATTAGATCCCTTAAAGACAGGCTTGGGCGTCATTCTGTATATAACACAAAAAATTGATTCAAAGTTGGGATACTTTATGGATACCATGAGTACAGCAATAGATGGCATGCTGTCAAATCCTGCAGATGCTATTATGGTGTCACAGCAAAAGATCACAATACTGAAGGATAGGATGGCAGACCTGCAAGTGAAATCTGAAGTTTTGTTTTGGTACTGAAGATTGACCCTGGAAAAAAATATTAGTATTGTGGGTGTCACTGAAAGACCGGAGAGCCAAGATCACTTGCCTTTATGATACTGGTTCTCTAGAAGAATACAGTATGGGGGAGCAACAGCTGAATGCCATGTGGAAGCCCAGCAAAATCTACAAGAAAAGGATCAACAAGCATTTATGGAACACAATTACTCTGAAGCAATGAAACAGAGAACAATGAAGTTCAAACTGGTGATCAGAGAATGCAAAGTTCAATGTAGGCTTCTCTATCCAACTTATTTAAAATAAATGCTGCCTTCTGGACTGAAGACATTCTTGAATTCTCAAAAGATGGTGGAATTTGTAAGAGAAAGCTGGAGGAGAAGCAACAACATTAGAAGTATCCAGCTGAGAAGCAGCAGCAGCACATGTTGGAGGAGGTGGAAACACACAGGTTTACAGCAAGCCTCATACCTTATCCTCAGGTTAAAAAAAGAGAAATAATTTTAGAGCTCAACATAGGCTAAGCTGCATTTCTGTGTGTTAGACTGTGTACAAGGGCACAGTTTTAACTTAGTGACTGCTTGAGAGGATCAAGTGCAGTGTTTGAGTCTAGCACTAGAGGCCATACAAAGGTTAATTACTGGAACTTGCCTGTGAACAACACTGTTAATGATGGACTATGCACAAAAATATTCGTGAAACTTTCGTGATGGAGTTCCAGGTGACAAACTATAATATAAGTGAATTGTTATGGGATAGAATTGGACATTAAAGGTAATTCTGAAGACGTTACTGATTAGGGAAATAATATTTAATGAGGGCATATAGGTAAGTGATAAAGTACTAAAACTCTGACTATTGCTTTTTTTCCTTTTTTTGTTTTGCATTGAAATTCACCAATCTATGAAGTCAAGTATATGGGTGTCAGCAGGCATACATACTCTACTTAACTGCGTACATTCTTCAAAATGAAGGGACCACATAATACTGATGTCACATATACAGTCTGCAGACACAAGCTGAAGCTGAATGTACTCCATCAACAGCAGAACTAAGAAATTCACACTTTGGGGCTGTCACCTGACCATTCTTCTGTCTTAGCCTGAGAAAGCACTTCACAGTATAAGTGAGGGGGTGAAGTAATAAGAGTCATAGATCAAATTGCCTTTGTTGTATTAAGGGCTCTTTTTATTTTATTATTATTATATTTTTAAAGATAACAAACCTCAGTGAGACCAGCTTGGCTACATGCAAAGAGTGGATGCTGTTGATATAGACAGACATCTGTTGGACTGGCTCCCATGCCATGGTAATGATGCTTTTTAGTAATGCATACTGGCACTGTAAGTGGACCTTGGGTTTTAGTTACATTGATGAAGCACAGAAATGTGCTGAATATTAGCACTAGTGTGTCCGGACTGCTATAAGTAGACTTCCGTGGGAGTGACTACCATGATGTGGTACAGAGGCTTGTTGCAGTACTACAATGTAATCCAAGTCTTATCTACTGGCATACAGAACGTAGCTGCAAAGCAATACTGCATCCAAAAATCAGTCTGCACAATGCGGCCATGGCAATCATGTAAAGCAACCAGTAAGCCAATTTTCATTCGGAAGATGTGCACCACGTAGTACAATGCAGACGTATTACATACCTTTTAAGTAGAGGAGTGGAATATGGTGGTGTGTACACAATGCTTGACTTCTTCTTTTTGTGGGGGGAGGGGCAATTTTTGCTTTCATGTGTACTATTTGTAAAATCCAGTCTACACCTCTAGTCACATGACTGTTCAGCCCCAATCATCTTGAAGGACAAGTTGACTGATGGCATGCTAGAGCAGCTGAACTGACTGGGCATGCAGAAGGATCAATTTTAATTTTACTTTAGAGTTGAGTGCAGCTTAAGTACTGTGATTAGTGCACAACATTATTAATCCAAGTACAATATTTCTGAGTTACTGAAATGTGTTTACACATGAGAAAGTTGATCATCGCAGACTGAAACGGAGACCAAAGTTAAGTTGTTTTGGAATGATATGCAACTGATGCATCTGGCAATGGGGAAGGGGTAGTCAGCCAGTACATTTTTTTTTTTTTTTTTTGCAATGGCGCAGGTACATTTTTGAACGTGGGCTAATTCCTACTCACTGAAAGTTGGAGTTATAATACATGTATGTATATTGTTTTATACTACTTTCCAAATACATAACGTACACAAGTTACTTCTATACTATAAATGACTTTAGACAATGGTTAACTATATTTATAAGTTTTTATTTTTGGTTATAACAGTCAATAACATAAGTATCTGTGCCAAGACCACTGAAGATTTGAAAGTGCTAAACTGCAGAATTGTGTTACTGAATGCTGCTAAGGGAATGGTTTCAGATCTCTGAAAAGTACTGGAAATGTCTTAAATAGAAAAGTAGTCTTAATAATGGATATAAAATGGAAGACATTTAAAGTGAGGCTTTAAACTTTCATAATGGCAAGATTTTGAAAAATACTTAAATGGAACATTAACAGGCTTATTAACAATATTAAGAGAAGTAGGGCACGACAATATATCAGTCAAATGAAAGCTCAGGCTGTCACTCTGCAAGACACATATCTGGATAAACCACAGCATGCCAAACTCCTGAAGACAAGACAGGGAAAGTGAGTAACTTCATCCTGTCAGACAGCTAGAAAAAGTGGGATAGCATTACTTGAGTCGAACAACTGCCAGTTTATGGTGGAAGACACTTGTGCAATCATTCAAGTAATGTGTGTAGGGATTAAAGGCAGAAATGAGGCAAGTAAATACTTTATTTTCAGAATGTATCTCCCTCAGGGTTCTTCCAAAAGAATTTTAGAGTAATGATGGCTTCACTTTTAGAGCTCCGTGCAGGAATAATGCACTATAAGGGGGACTGGAACATCCTCACAAGAACAATGGATGTGAGTAGTGGGCTCAGAGTATGGACAGTAACAAGAGTGGGTCACTAACTAGCTAGCTACTTAAAAGCAGCTGAGCTACTGGATGTTTGAGAGTTTATAGGGTTAGGCATTAAATGCACCTATTTACTTACATACATATGATTCTGAATTGAGCTTGGGCAAGATTAACATTATAGGAAAAGGGACTTACAAGATGGCTGCATTCTGATCAACGACTTTTTCAGTTCTCCCACTGTGAAAATAGAAACTGAGAAATAGGATTCAGTAATATTGTCACCTAGGGTAAAATTCAGTTACTGGCTAGTAAGCACACTGCCTAGATACCAGCAAAGAAGAAATTTACAGAACCTAAAAGAAAATCAACCAGGAAAGGTGAACATAAAACACTGGCAGGGAAGAATCCTGCAGCTGTTAAGCAAAAAAGCAGTTCAATCTTCAACTTTGTACAAGAGATGGCTTCCAGAAATTTAGAGGAAAAAATACATCAGTTGTACTCAGAGGTGATTAAAAAAAGGAAACACTAGAGGAATATATCAACTAAAATAACAAAATGCTGGAAAAATAGAAGACACATTAACTAGTTATTCAGATGAACTGATGTTGTATCTTTTGGCTTTTCCCAGTTAGGGGTCGCCACAGTGGAACTCCGGTCCGCTAATGATTGGCAGTAGATTTTTATGTACCGAGTTGCCAGCCCTGACGTACAACCTTCAATGAAGGTACGCCCATTCAGACATGTCTCCACACAGAAGACGCTTTAGCTGAGAATCGAACAGGACAGCGTCTTATTGTGAGGCGACAACGCTATTCAGATGAACTGATAAAACTGCAAAAATCAGAGATGAAATGAAGAAAATGCAGTCCCAATATGCAGTTTCTCAAAAAGAGCACTTTCGAAAAAATAGTAGAGGTAGTAAACAGAGCACACAGAAAAAGCCTGAGATTTTCTGATATATTAGGTAAACTGGAAGGAACAGACTGCACTAATTTTATGACAACACATATAAGCAACTGGACTGGTATTCTACAGTAGGATTTGTTACTAGAAAGTGCACATTGAATTTATTCTCCAAACCTGGACATGAGAAAGCAGAGAGAGCTGATCCTGTCAACACTGTGGCAGAGGGGAAAGTATTACAGTTGGAGAGATCTGATTGTTTATGGAAAATTAATATTTACTATACGCTAGCCAGAACAAAAGCAAATTTCTCCCAACAATCAGGGAATGCTGAGAGGCAGGTATGAGATTCAAGCTGCTGTATCCAGCTGTCTTCAGAATATGTTTTCCTGGAGGACCAAAGAGAATTTTGGAAGCAGAGCAGGCTAAGAAGGAAATAAAAACAAGTTTATCCAACAAGGGGATTTTGCTTCTCATTCCTCAGACTATAAAGATCATAAAGAGACTTTGCCACTGAAACCTTTTCCAATGTTCCAAAGGAAAATGCTTGAGAGACAGGAAAAAGCACAAGAGTTGAATAGAAGAATCAGGAGAACCTTGGACTTGAACTAGAACCTGGTATTGGGAGATGGAGATGGAGATGAACAGGAAGAATTCCAGCAACACTGAAATTACTGAATAAATGGGAGACTATAACACATCAATCACACATGTGAAATACGGATTTGCAAGAAAGAGTTGCTGAGAAAGACTGGTCTTTTATAGGCTTTGTTAAAATTTTTTGAGGACTATAAAGCACATGCATCACTTTACATCATTAATGTTTAGATGAACATTAAAAAAAAAAGTAACTAAGTAAAACAATTTTTGTTCTTATTAGTATTTGTTAAAAAGTTCATGATATAATCTACATGTTATATAGTAAAACAGTTTTATATAGTATGTAGTCAGGTCTATTTTAAATGTGTGGGAAGTCCATTCAGTGACTGTATTATGTGTTAAAGATACTTAAGCAAACAAGTATTATTTACTTATTTATTTATTATTGACATCTGTTAACTGGGAAAGTCCACTGGGTCAGAAACCCATTTTCAGTGGAGGCCCAGGGAGAAAAGCTCCACAAATATGACATAACAAATGAGCATACAGAACAAAAATACATTAAATGAATTAATTTGTACAACAACATATAACTGGTAAGTTGCTACAAACATAATAATATAGAAGGCACAACAAATATACACACTATATATGTTACATTCGTAGCAATGAGAATAAGGGTGGAAGTATAGCAAGTAAAGGTGTAAATATTTGCTGGAGGTAGGGCGAGAAGATGTGAACTGAAGAAGTCAGTAGCTTGGTGTGTATGATAAGACAGAGAGAGAGATGAAAGAAGCATAATAGTAGAAGATGGAGGATCGATGGATAAAATAAAGATAAGAAAAGGCTAAGAAGAGCTATACGTTTGTTTATGGTGGGCTATAGTTTTGGGTACAGGGACAGATGTAATTGCTGAGAAAGTATTTCTTTAGAGATGTTTTGAATGCATTTAATGAGTCTAGGAGGGTGATTTCTGGAGGAAGGGCATTCCAAATCGTGGCATAGGAGTAGAGGCTGTGACCAGTTCTTTTATTAGGGTTCTCAACTGTTACCAGTTGTTTGTTTGTAGATCGTAGGTTTCGGAGGGGAGAGTAGGGTTGTAGGATGTTCTGAAGGGTAGAGCAGCTATCTGGAGAGTAGATTAGTTTATGAGCTAGAGTTAGTTGGGTAGAATCTAGGTAATGTTGGAACTCTAGCCAGTTAAGTTCCTTAAGAGCTAGACAGTGATGAGACCGATACTGTAGACCAGTTGCAAATTTGGCAATTTTTATGGTAGCATGCTTGGAGTTTGTTTTTAAGAGGCTGATGTAAGTTGGTAAAGACGGGGGCACCATATAGGAGGGACTGGAGCAAAAGGCTATTGGCAAGCACCTTTTTAGTGGGTTTATCATCCATGTACAGTTTGTGTCTATATAATCTGCCAAGTCTAAAGAGTGTTTTCTTAATTGCACTAAGTATGTGTTGTTCGTAGGAGAGTCTGCTGTCTATAGTAATCCCAAGTAATTTAGCATGAGTTACTATTTCTGTCTTGTTCTTCGAGTATATGGTAAATGTATATGGTAAAATGTTTTGCGACTGGCTTGGTTAAGAAAAGCATAAGCTTAGTTTTCTTTGCATTAAGAGGAGTTGTGCTTCGGTTAACTGGATTTCAACTGATGTAAAGCATTTTGTGATAAGGTTTGTAGATTTTGGATATTGTTAGAGAATGTGATGATGGTGGAGGTATCTGCTTATTGGATGTGTGCTTTGTAGAGAGGTAGTATGGAGTTTATTCATGAAAATATTAAACAGCAGATGCCCTAGAATAGACCTATGGGGACTCCTGTTTTACTGACTACATATTCAGATATACTATGTAGCCATCTAACACTTTGCTGCCTGTCTGCTAAATAGCTTGAAAAACATTTAAAGGTGTATTGGGAGCAACCAATAGTTGGTAGTTTTTGAAGTAGCTTGGGAAGAGACACTGTGTCAAAAGCCTCTAACAGAAGTACTGAAGTTATTTGGCCAGAGCCAAGGGCTTGGTTCACAATGTCTGTGAAGGCTAGGAGGGCAGTGGTGGTACCATGTGCTGGACAGAAGCTGTGTTGAGTTGCTGTAAGGAGGTTGTCAGTTACATGTTTCATATGTTGTGTGTGAATACATTTCTCTAAATGTTTAGCTAGAAGGGAGAGGATAGATATGGATCAATAGCTACAGTTCATGAGTACTACCACCTCTGTACAGAGAAGTTATGATGGATTTCTTCCATAACCTGGGAAAAATGGATGCGTTGATATATCTATCAATGGGGATAAAAACAGGGTAAGATATTGCATCGGCTGCAATTTTTAGGTACTTCGAGGGAAGGCTGTCAGTAGATAGTGAGCAAGGTTTCAGCTTTTTAAGAAGTTTGTGCACAAGTGAGGTGGGAACAGTATTAAGAGAGAAGGACTGGTTGTGGGGGGGGGGTTAGTTTGAGCTTAGTGTATTTGGTCTAGAATATCAGAAGTGCATGGGAGAGTGTTACGTGGTGGCTGATTTATGAGGCTAAGTAAACTATTGATGAAGTAGGAGTTGAAAAGATGGGCTATTTCATCTGGACTTTTATCTGGGGCCGGAAAGAGGTTATGGGGCGGGGGGGGGGGGGGGTTCCAGGGTTAAGGAGTGAGGAGACGGATTTCCAGAATTTCTGTGAGCTGCTTGTTTGGATAAGTAATTGCTGTTAGAATTTTTTTTTAATCTGCAATTATTTGTTTTTTGGCTAAATTTTGTAGTTGTTTGTATTTGAGATGGATGGTTTCATTTCTATCTTTGTGCCAGTCTTTCCAGGAACGGTTTCTAGAGAGTAATAGATGCTTGGTGGATTTTGATAACCAGGGTGCATGATTTTGCTTAGCTTTCTTGATTAGGATGGGAGCTAGACTATTAAGGGTATCTAAGAAAACTTTAAGTGGCTCACAGCATCTTCCAGAGGTAATATTTTAACAAGGGTCCAGTTAATGGATTTTAGCATATTATGGAAAACATACTGACTGAAATTAGCTAGATTTCTAAATGTTCTATAGGTGTGGGATTTTTTTATCATAGGTTTCAGCTCTATAGGTGTATACTGGTAAGTGATCGCTTAGGATATTTGGCAGGGTACCTGTATTTGTATTTATGGGGATCAGTGACTAGGATCCGACCTAAGGTTGAGCTTTCGCTGGTTATTGTGTGTTCGTGTGGAGCTGGTATTAAGTTGGGTGAACCCGTGTAGACTGATGCTATGTAAGGGGGAATTGGAGATAAGGTAATTCTTATTAGTATTTGTTAAAAAGTTCATGATATAATCTGCATGTTATATAGTAAAGCAGTTTTATATAGTGTGTAGTCAAGTGTATTTTAAATGTATGGGAAGTCCCTTTCAGTGATTATTGTATGTGCTAAAGTAGTACTTTTTTAAATGTTTGAAATACAGGCTATGCAGTTGGACATTAGAAGAAAGACTGGATAAATGCAAGTTTAAATTACTATGCTGTGATCTTGGGTTGCTGGGGTGGGGTGGAGTGTAACCATGCTCAGATTGTATTATATATGGGTCTACATTGAATTAGTATGCTTAGAAAAGTGAACGCTAATTCACTGACCCCTTTTAAGCGAAAGCTTAAAATCTCGAACACCCGGAACAGCGACTTTTTTCCACAGGGAAAAAAAAAACGCTGGGCCGGTTCTGGGAGTTCGCCATTTACTCCACTGTGGTGTGATCTCGGACTTGGTATATTTAAGTAGGGGGGGAGTGGGGGGGCAAAGCCTCCCGCATTATAAAATGTCTTAAGTTTTTTTTTTTTTTTTTGGTGGACCAGCAATTTTTTTTCCCCTGTGAAAAAAAATCGCTGTTCTGGGTGTTCGAGATTTTAAGCTTTCGTTTAATAGGGGTCGATGAATTAGCGTTCGCTTTTCTAAGTATTCGCTAATTTAATATAAAGCCTTATATTTGTAGCTGAGGTGGTTTCTCTTGCTTTTACAAGGTGCATGCCTAGAAAAATTCCCTTAGCTTGAGCTATAAACAAGAGTTTTTTATAAGCCATAAAAATGGCAAGTTTCTTGCATCTGCATATATATTAGCTTTTTTTTCCATTAGCAAATGTTCTCTATGGGAGTCAAGAAGTCTGCAGTTGAAAGCAATTCTATGTTCTGTTCTAAGTGAAATTTACAAAGATTCCTTCACGCATTTGCAGAGTTGTTGCTGTTTTTTTTTTCTATCGTTGATTTATTTGTTTATTTTATTTATTTTACATTTGGTTACCGGGAAAGTCCAACTGGACACAAGTCCTTTTTAAGAGGAGGCCCAGGAGATGTACAAAAGCATGACACTTTACATTAAGTCAAGTTATGATAATAATACTTTAAAGTGACAACACCTACAGTTAAGATGAAATAAGATACACTATACAGGTGGAAGGATGAAACACCTTAGGTAATATAGCTAAAGAACATCTAGTAAGAAATAGTACTTTGGTAAAATATACTCCAAGTGTTTATACTTAGAACAAGGATTAATTGTTGAAAGAAAGAAGAAGCCTAGCCCTGCATTCCCATGGTACTTACTAACCCTTATATTTTGCAATATGAATCTCCAAAGACAGACTCCACAACTATGTTGGGCACTTACATGTTTCCCCTATCTATGAGGGCCACTGGTGATTTGGTTACACGCATGTTTTCCTTACCTACAAGGGCCACTGGTGCTAAACCAGGGGTAAATTTATAGTTACACATCCATCCATTCATCCAAGTTACATTTGATTAAATGTAAAATAAATAATAAAATACACTGCTGAAGTCAACTGTTATCTTCAGCTCGCCATATCACCAATTTCTCTTCATTCAAAATCCTATGCCCCACAACCAGTTTTCATCAATATCTGAAAAGATTTAATAGCATTTCCACGCTAGACCCATTTTTTGTGACTCTGCTCACTCCCCCACATCTGTACTTCTGATATAAACATTATGAAAGCCATATATAATTGTCTGTTAACATGCTTAACACCCCACCTCTTAACTAAGACATTAACATTTTCTGCTCTACCTAGTTCCTTCCCTCACCTCCATTTCCTTTGAGCTTCTAAGTAAGCACTAATCACATGATCCATTATCTACCTGACAAACCCACTAATATATGACTTCAAATGCTCAATGTTCAACATCTGCTAATACAGAAGTATCTATTACACTGTGACAGTTGACTCTTCTTTCATATGAATGTAATCTAATTAGCAAAATGTATGTAAAATTGCTACTGTATTTTATTTCATGCCTGTTCAATAATATACATGAACATATATTATTTAATGTCTGTTCATGTACATTACTGAATGTCTGTTTAAAATGGTTGTAATATATTACAGCTTTTCTCCCTGAGCCTCTGCTATAAAGGGTTTTTCCCATAATCCCGGTCAGTCAAACCCAATAAAAATAAATAAAATATGAATACAGTAAGGGATAAACTCCATTTATGAGGAGGAGAATAGAGTTCCATAAAAGTGGCACTCTGTCATACAAACATGTTTGTTAATCTTGAAAAGAGACTGAGGTCCCTTTTGCAGGTGTTTCTGATCTCCTGGACTTCCAAATAAGTAACAAGTCTTAACAGAACAGGGTCTGAGGAGGATGCGAGGTATCAATCACCTCTCAGTAGCCCGTAAGACAGGCAAGGCTTTGAGATGGACTGTGCAGTTTTTATAATTCAGGCCCTTGATTTTCTTTTAGTTGAGGATGTATTATGGTCATTCAGCTGTGACAAGTGTTTTGACAGTGAAAAGAGCATTATACTCAATGATCAACCTGTGTGCAAAGTACAGAGGCACAATTACACCCATGGACTTGGGTACCACACCTTCTGTAGACGCTTTGCAAAGAAAAAGGGTGTCCTTACAATAGTAGATACATGGTGGTCAAAGGAAAGTGCACTGCTAACATTCCCAGATCTCTAATTATGGGATCAGTGTTCAGAAGGCATTGTCATTGTGGTAGTTACAGTGGAAGTCAAGCTTGCCAAAGGATAAGATTATACATTTCATGGCATTTAGTTTCAGTTCATGGATTTGGCATCAAGTATTTGTTTGGGACAGGCCCCCTTGTAGGATCATGATATCCTCTGGGGAGTTTATAATGACTCAGACATGGTCATCCACAATCCCCTAACATTAGCTTTAACCTCCAAAAAGTAAAAGCTGAACAGAAGTGGCCCAAAGACTGAATTCTAGGGCACACCATTACTGACAGGTCTTTTGGAGGCAGTGCTGATGGTTCTTTTTCCTGTATTCCCTAACTTGCTTAATAAGTTTAATTCTGTGAGCTCTTACATATGCCAATTAAATCATTCCTAACCAACCTAAATTTGAACTACTTTTATATTTCAGTCCCCTAAGGCCACTAATATGTTTTGTAAAATGCTTTTGTACTCTTTCAAGTGTATCCAACTGTGAATCCATGCACAAATGCCCCACATTGCATAACAGGTCTGACAACTGTCTTGTAAATAGGGATTAAACCTCCCTAGTAATTGTTCCAAATATATTTTCACCTTGTAATAACACCTTCCAATAATTTCTATGAGATTTGGCCCAAAACAAAATTCTTTAACAATTTTTATATCCAAATCTCGGATAACTTCTACATCCTTAAAAACTGACCTCCGTTGTGTAGGGGTAACAAGGGTTGTCAGATCCAAAATGCATAGTGTTTCTTCTTAACATTAAACTCCATATGGTTCATATCTGTCTATAATTATAAATTGTCCAGATACTTCAGAACTGTATAATAGTCACTGACACTAGTTATTAGAGTACCCACTTTGGAGTTATCCACAAATCTACAAAACCAGATCTTGTTCCTAACTGGAAAACTTGCCATGACTATACCAAAACGTACTGGTCCCAGTACTAATCACCTTTTCTGCAGAGATAGTATTACCAGTTTTGACCCTCCATTTCATATAATCTAGACAGTTTTTTTTTTACCCAAATTATCACATAACCACACACTAATCACATATCACATAACAATACACTAATCATTTCATTAGTAGTTTTTTTTTACTATTCTGTATGCTAAACTGTGGAATTTTCTACACTAATTTATATACTAGAGTTATTTTGTGTTTGTCTCATTATATCATTACCACGCTCTCTCCCTACCTTCCTTCCCTCCTAGCCCCCCATCCACTACTCTGCACTAAGGAACCTACCTGGCCATTAAGGATACCCTCAACAATTTCAAGCCGTGTCCAGTTGGATCCAGTTACTGTGCTGTCCCAATACCTTACTACGGCCTGTGCAGTATTTTACAACATACGTCCTATGACATGACCTTTACTGATAATTACTCTCAGCTGTATTTTGCAATTGTACTGAATTATCTTTGGCCCCTGAGTCAGGAATGCTAGCAGCCAGAGTCCTCTCCAAGTCCAGTATTGTCTATCTCTTTCCTTCACTCAGTGCTTTCCTTAGCCTTCCCTACTAGTTTTTTCTGCCCATTGTCACCTGTTGTTATACAACCACTGAACACCAGGTGGCAGTCTAACCAGGACTTTACCCTCACCCCCCTACCATCTGTACTAATTCGCCTCTTTACACTATTCTTTCCAGCTTCTCCTCCCTTACCCTGTTGCATAATCACTCCTTATATTTCTCCTTCACTGCCCCTAACCTCTACTTCTATCACTGTCTACCCTTAGCAGACTAGTATGCAATTTTGTTTACTCTCTCTATCCTTGGTCTACAACTATACCTGCTCCGCTTGAAGCCACTCACCTGCTTCTTCTCTGTCTGGGCTGCTCTGCTTACTGATTGTCTCCTTCACTACTTGCTGTATCCCGCTCTGTTCGCCCTACGGGCTCACTCCGCTCCCCTACCCTACCCCCAATTCCCACCCACCCCCAGTGCTGTTACATTTATACTTAATAAACCACACCCACTATACTTCCTACCACAACACCACAACTAAATAGTTATAAACTCCTCCCCTTATCTCTATACCTTATCAGCACTAAACTACCCTACTCTTCTATAGCTTCTCCTTCTTACTCCTCTACTTAGCATACTCCCTCATCTCCTCTATCCATTCTCCGCAGCTATAACCATTACTCTTACATCTATCACTATATTCTTCCTACCCCTCTACCTACTCTAACTATCCTTCTATACCATATCAATTAACCTATCTTACACTTCAACTATATTCTAAACCACCTTTGACTTTACATTAACCTTACTCTGCCATTCCAAATGGCCTACTCACATAAACCTTTGCGTATATACTTTTTTCTGTCTTGTTTATTATTTATATTTCTAACCTTAACTTATACCCTCACTGCCTATGTGCATTATGTGCTGGCCCATAAAGTGTCCCATCTACAAACTCTCCCAACCTTACTTCCCAACTGCCTCTCTCATTGTAACATTACCTGTACCTCAGCTTATCTGCATCCTAAGTTCCATAGATGTACTCATGTTACTTACCTCCCCAATAGGTTAACCTCACCCAAACTTAATAAAATCTTAAAAACTTCTTTGATACAATCCAAAAACATTCTAACAGGTGGAGACATTCATCCTAATCCTGGCCCAATACCACTAACAGGTGGAGACATTCATCCTAATCCTGGCCCTTCCCCACTAAATGTCAATCTACAAAAACAATTGCATAACAATGCTTCCTCCTCTTCTAGATTAGATAACTCCCTCAGAATAGCACATCTTAATATTCGTAGTATCAACAACAAAATTAGCCAACTGCATGCTCTCCTTCAAGCCCATGCATTCGACATTCTTTGTCTTACAGAAACTTGGCTAAAACCTATTACTCATGACCAAGAAATAATCCCACCTGGATACAATATCCTTAGATGTGACAGCACTTCAAAAAAGGGCAGCGGCATAGCAATCTTGTTCAAATCTGAACTCCTTGTTTCTTCTTGTGATGTAGCACTACCCTCAAATACCAATGCTGAGACCCTTACTCTTAAACTCCAAATAAATAGCTCTAAATCAATCTATATAATCTGTTCATATATCCCTCCAGGAAATAATATTACCACCCTAGAAAACATACTTAGTAGCCTATCCACCCACCTTCCTCAAGAAACAATAGTACTAGGATATTTTAATATAGACTGGACCTTATGCAATTCTTCCAACCCTAAGACCCATATAAATCTATTTGGTTTCACTCAAATAATAAATACCCCCACTAGAATCCATAAGCCTAGTACTAAAGAAACTACTCTTGACTGGATACTAATTAATAGTCACCCTGAAACTTACTTGACAGGATCTCTCCCAGATGACATTAGTGACCATATTCTAACCTACATAGTTAAGCAAAAGAAATCTAGCCCCAAAGGCAACAATTTTATCACGTATCGATCTAAAAAACACTTCCAATCTGAGAACTTTATCAATGAACTAAAAGCCTGCAATTGGTCATTACTAAAACTACTCAATCTGGATGAAGCTATCTCCTTCTTTAATTCTACATTCCTTCAAATTCTAAATAGCCATGCTCCCATTCACTCCTCCAGAGTGAGGACCAAAATAGCTCCTTGGCTTACAAAACAAACCAAAGAAAAAAATGTTCCTACGGAACAAAATTTGGGCAAAATGGAGAACCTCCAAAAGCCCAGTAGATCACCTCTTCTTTAAACAGTTAAGAAATGCCGTCAAAAAAGATATAATCTTAGATAAAAAGAACTATTATTCCCATCTTCAACATTCAAACTCTAAAAATCCTCAAAAGTTTTGGTCTGGCATTAATAAACTTCTCAAACCAGGCCAGGCTAGAACTCCTTCTCCCAACTCTATCCTCCATAACAACCCTCTGCAAATAGAAAATGCTTTTAACAACTACTTCATTGAAGCCATTCAAACCCTTACTAAAACACTATCACCCTCTACCCCCACTCCTGCACAACATACCAACAATTCTCTGCCCCCCCTTCATTTACAACCAGTACCAACTACCTTTATCTGCAAACTCCTTCAAAAACTTAAACCCTGCACCGCTTCTGCTGACTGTCTCCCAGCAGAATACCTTTAAATTGCTGCTAAAGCCATCGCATACCCTGTTTCTATCCTTATAAACAGAACTATCTCAGAAGGTTACATCCCTTCCTTATGGAAAATCTCCTATATAATCCCCTTACACAAAGGAGGTAAATCCACTGATATCTCCAACTACCGTCCAATTGCTTTACTCTCCCCTTTAGCTAAAATCATGGAAAAATGTATCCACCATCAACTACTTCAGCACCTTCTCCACAATAACTTGCTTGCTAATTGCCAACATGGTTTTAGGCCCTTTCACAGCACTACATCTGCCCTGCTAACTTTTACTGACTGTATTAACAAGAATCGAAACAACAACTCTCTCTCATCTGCTCTATTTATCGATCTATCAAAAGCCTTCAACATGGTTAATCATAACTTACTTATCAATGCACTAAAAGCCCAATATCTTGACCAACAAGCAATCCTTTGGTTTAAATCCTATCTTGAAAACAGAAAGCAAGCAGTACTCTGGGACAATAAACTATCCCCACCCCTCCCAGTGGACACTGGAGTACCCCAAGGCTCTATCCTAGGACCTCTTCTTTTTTTTTCCATTTTTTTAATGATCTCCACACTGCTTTTCCTCAAACCTCCTGTATACAATATGCTGACGACTCTACGCTTATCTGTACTGCCAAGCCTTCCTCCTCCCCCCAGACCCTTACCCAAACTGTATTTAACAAAGTGGAAAATGGTTTACCCAACGCTGCCTTCTCCTTAACCCCAAAAGAACAAAACTTTTACTTTTTACTCCCACCCAAAAATCCCCACAGATCCACTTTACCATTACCTCTGACAATGGTACTTCTATTTCCCCTGACTCTACTGCTCGTCTCCTCGGCATAACTATTGACCATAACCTCAGCTTCGATGTCCATGTTAACAATACTATAAAAACCATCAATAAAAAACTAGGCTCCCTGTATAGAATAAAACCCTTCCTTACCCCACTAGCTAGGAAATCTATTGCCCAGAATCAGCTTACTTCTACCCTGTTCTATGCATCTGCCATTTATACCAATCTATCTAAGCTTAATCTTTCCAAACTGGAAACTAGCTATAATAATATTACTAGATTTGCCACTGGCTCCCCTTATAGAACCCACCACTGTCTCAACCTTCAACAACTCAGTTGGTTGGAACTACAAAACCAACTACAATACAATCAACTGCTGATTGCACAAAAAATTCTGCACCACCCCACCAACACCCCTATCCTATCTAATCTGATCTCCCCATACAAAAATCTTACAAAACTACGCTCAGCTAATAAGTTACACATTGCCAACAATATATCTAATAACAAAGCAGGAGATTCACTCTTTTCCAATGTTGTTGGTAGAATCTGGAATAAGCTTCCAAATACACTCACTTCTCTCTCATCTACACAACTCTTTAAGAAACACCTCAGACATTACCTAAAAAGACAATGGCTTTGTCCCTGCTCAAAGCCTGATTGAAAAATACTCTTCACTTTTTCTCCTCCCCTCCTCTCATGCTTTATAACAAATACCCCACCTTGAGAGTCATTGACTATCAACTACTAACCCCTTCTTACCTGCATTACTGTCCTTCCTAGCCTCTATTTTTCTTTCTCTTACTTATTGGTTTTTATTTTTTCTCTCAAATGAATGTTGATGTTTAATTACTATGTTTAACTGTTGCCTGATTGTATTTGTAACCCCTCTATTGAATTAAGACATGTTTATCTCCAAAATCTACTCTAATGTCTCTGTACAGTATTCACAAAATTTACTTTCTTTACATGTTATGCTGTATAATTTAAGCAAGTCATTTTTTTCTAAGTTTTTAATGCCTTAATGTATTTGTGCGTGGAGCTTTTCTCCCCAGGCCTCTGCTGAAAATGGATATGTACCCAGCTAGACTAGCCCGGTCAACAAATATAAAATAAATAAATAAATAAATAAATAAATATGTTCCTCTCCATTATTAAAAAAATGAAATGCAGCACAGAGTCAAAAGCTTTGGTCATATCTGGGTATACCACTTCAACAGATAACCGTTCAATCAAAGCTTCCCAAAGGAATTGGTAACAGTAACAATAATAATAACAACAATAATAATAAAGCAGATATGTAAATCAAGATAATCCTGGGACAAATCCATGCTGAGTAATATCCCGCTTTAAACACATCGATGTAATGTTATATTCTGAAAAAACTCTTTAAAAACATTTTCCCAAAATACACATAAGACTTATGTGTCTATAATTCTTAATCCTAGTAGGACTCCTCCCTTGGGCAACAAAATTAACAGCTTTCTTCAAAATACTTGGGGCAAACCCCATCTACAATTACTCGTGAAGCATATAAATTAAACAAGCAGTGATAAAACTTATAATGGAAACCAGTGATACCACCTGGGCCTGCAGCAGAGTGAGATTTTATTATGTTAAACACCTTCTCAACACTAGAAGAAAAAACATTTGGATAAAAATAATCTATAATAAATGTATAAGTGTCACCTTCTGAAGTTCTATCATGCAAGTTAACAAAACTGTCAAATAATATTTTGGACAGAACTGTAGACTCTGTGACCAAACTGTTACCCATAATAATGTTAGATCTTGGTTTAAGATTATGCCTACATTGCTTCAAATGTTTAAAGAAGGCTCTCTTGTTTTCTGTGGTTTGACAGGCCAAGTTCACATTATATATATACTTATCAGACCTTATACACCTTTTAAACCTATTTCTATCCATTTTAAACATTCTTTATCTTCTTTATGAGGCTGGCTTTGATATTTTCCTTAAATACTTTGTTGTTTTGTTAGACTTACCCAACACTTTATTATACCAAAGAGACATATAACAATGAGGTTTATTTGTAACCAAAGGCACATATAATCATCCATTACATTGTAAATATATTGACAAAAATGCTCCGAAATAGCGTAAATATTTATTGAGCATATTTCACTTTCCCAAATTCAAATTCTCTGACATGTACAAAATCAGCCCTATAACAACCTTGTCTAGATCCATACTCTTCATGAAGTTCCCTAGTTTATCAATAAAATGTTTCTAAGTCGCACAACAATTATCAGAACCAGATAATACTGGTTCTGTACTACACTCAACAGTAGCTTTTCCATTTTAGCTTAAATTGTGTTTAAAATATTACACTTTCTTTTTGGTTCCCTAACATGCTGAAAATTATCCATATTCTTTGTTAAGATTCACTAAGTTAACAGCACCACCTTTACTACTGAAGGATTCATCCCATGATACCTATGGGACATTTAGGTCACCTGCAATACTATCAAAATTATCCACAAAAATCAGATGCCAGTATCTTACAAAAGCTTGTAATATACTCCTTATTCTGATTTGGAGGTCTATAAAATAAGCATAACTTACTCTTCAATTTTTTGCACTCCAATATTCTCTGCTGTGATCTCTTGATTTCTGCAACTAATTAGAAAAGCACCCAAAATGACAAAAAATATGTTTTTCAGGATATCTCAAACTTTCATGTATTACTAATGTCTTTGTATTAAAGTATGTGGCTATTATTATTTTCTTACTTGTATACCCAAAAAAGGCTTGAAATGGGGCTGCCATTCTGCATGATTTTGTTTCACAGTGAATGATGATTGCACCTCACTGATGTCATTTTAGAGGGAATAGAAAACCATACAATGAGAGGATTATTTACGGTGGTTCTCTCTCTCAGTAGCTTATAACAGTACTGTGACTGCCTACTTTTGAATGTCAGTGTCAATACATATTTTCACTATTTGGTTCCTCTGATTTTTATTAGTAGCCATCTCATACAGCATTTTAAGGAATGTTTAAATGCAAGGCTTAAAAATGTTCTTTTCAAAGTAAAAACTGTACTTCAGTCTTCAAGAAATCTGACTCTTCTTGATTCAAGGTAAAACTTGAGCCAGTTTGAGTTGCATTCTCATAATTTAATACTGTGTCAAAAATGAGAGACTTTGATATCAATCCTCCTTCCCCAACTCACTGAACTGTCAAAACCAAATACTGTTTATAATGCAAAATTTCCATATTAAAACACCAGGAAGAAAGCATGCATTTATGCAGAAAATACACAGCAGAAAATGCAGAATCAAATACTGACAGAAAGCCAGGAGAGTAAGATGAAAATATTAATTTCTTTGTGGCACTTGAACTTTGATTAAAGGGAAAAACAACTCATTTTTAACAAGTAAAAATCTGGTAATCTAAAACCACCTTTATTTATTAGAAGGATCAACTTATCCCACTTAATTCTTGTCCTCTTCTCCTCACAGATAAATTCTTTCAACTCTTTACTAATTATTGTTCACAACTTCTACTCTGATAAAAAAGCATGCCTGATCCATATACAAAACTACAGCGACTAAATTTTTTCACTGCTTGTATCTTGCTTTCCAAACCCATAAACAAGAGCTTCTAGCGTCTCAGTTTTTGTATTTGCGTCTTCCTACATACCCTTAGCTGCCATAACAGAAGCCTTTTTAATTTAAGGTCCTCAATATTTCATCTTATGTCTCCATAAATATGGATATTGCTGAATCAATTCAAGTAATGTATGGCCATACCCTCTGTTTTATCTTCATTCATTTTATATCCTGAAAAGCTGTGAAACTGTCTCAAAATGTTCCATAACATTGAGATGTCATTTTCTCCATTTATTATGTACAAAATATCATCTACAAATAAAGCCACATTTTCTTGATTACCAAACCAATTGTACCTTTGCATTTCTGAGTCCCTTATTTTCTTTAGCAATGGCTCTAAATATACATAAAAAAAGGAGAAATAGGGCACTCCTGTCTGGCTCCTCTGTTCAAACAGAGCTTACCAGAGAGGAACCCACTCACTTTAATTCTTGCCTCCAGTCCTTCTTCATACATCCCGCTAATTAACCTTGTTATTACATCAGGGAATGCAAATGCTTCCCTTTCTCTATTCATTAAATCCCAGAATAGTCTACCCATTGTTTTCACTGCATCAAGACCCACTAACAGCAGCAATATTTTCTTACATTCTCCTTCCCACTGGATCGCCACTGGTCTATTAATGTTGTCAAATGTTGCCTCCCTGCCACAAAACCACACTGATCCATATTTATCAATTTCGGCAATGCATTTGCCATTCTTCTAGCTAGTATAGACATAAACACCTTGTTATCATGCTTTGAAATTGAAATGGGTCTATATGTACTTGGGTCTGATAGATCTTTACTGTCTTTAGGGTAATACCACCACAGCTTTCTTCCAAGATGTTGGGTGTCCCCCTTTAAAATACATTTAAGTAAACTCTTCTAGATCTTTAACATGTTCTTCCCTCCTAACTTCAAAACTTCCACAGGAATACCATCTGTACCTGTATACTTCCCTGACCATTAATTATACATCACCACTTTATCTCATTCCCTCCTATCTTAACTGTTTGGTCTTGAATGTCATCAATCTCTAACCTTGCCATAGTTAAGTAATTCCACAAATATTTTCACTTGTACTCTTTCTTTATTTCCACATTTCTTTGCTGTAT
This sequence comes from Protopterus annectens, assembly GCF_019279795.1. Classification (NCBI taxonomy): domain Eukaryota; kingdom Metazoa; phylum Chordata; order Ceratodontiformes; family Protopteridae; genus Protopterus; species Protopterus annectens. Next base: position 1,084,748,903 of record NC_056732.1, on the reverse strand, counting down.
ACAAATATTTATATAAACATCCTGAAACACCTCTACAGAATCTCTGGTTATTTTTTCTTGTTATAGACTCTAAGTCTAGCAACACATTTTTCTACTTTCAGTTGCCTTAAGTTGTTGTACTAAAAGTTTTTCTGATCTGGAATTGTTATTAAAAATAGTTGCTTAACAACAATCTTTCTATACTTGTGCATATTATCCAGATACTCCCTTAGTTTCTATTTAGCACTCTATAGTTGTGCCTCCTCTTCTTCTGTGAGATTCCCCTAATTTATCCTTTGTTTGACCCTCTAAGTAATTCTTATTACTTCTAAACCATATCTCTTTTATTTTACCCTATTTTCAAACTCCATTTTCATTTTATCCCACTCACTCGCTATAGCCTTTGATGACATTTCCATCTTCCCTAATAACTCTCAAATAATTTCCACTACCAATTCCTTAATTTATTCTCTTTGTTAACATGTAGGTGGGAAGGCACCAGACTTTCATTTTTACTTTCTTACCCTGCATTTTTATCTTATTTTTTTATTTATCCATGATCTGAAATAGTTATTGGATGTGTGTCAAAGTTTTCAATCAAAAGCATGTTCCCGTAAAATATAATTTCTGTCTAGTTTATCCCACATATTGTACCTTAAAGAATATTTACATTTTTCAGACTTCTTAATAACTAAACAATTCATATCTCCCAGACCAAATATTTTCATAAATTTCTTCAGAAATGTATCATCTCTTGTTATATTTCCCCATCTAGGTCCCCCCCAATGCATCCTCACAACTGCACATCAAGCTCCACTCCCTAACTTTAAGTAATATTCCCTGCTGAAAGCTGATAATTTTTACCAAAATTTTCTGCTGTTTTGGTGAAATATAAATTCATGCCAGCTTAATTGTCCTCCCATGCCAATAGCCCCTTACTACCACTAACCTACCATTATTGTCTTTTGTCCTTTTCTATGACTAATGGAGCCCCTCTAGCAAATAGTGTAATTACTACCCTTTTCCTTTGTCCCTGATATTCTGCTGAATATCCATCCTGAAATCCTTTACTGGTTAACTTCATATGTTTTTTGCTTTCCAAATGTATCTCCTTCAGCATTGCTATTTGCACAGCGCATTTCTTAATTCATTATTCTTTCCTTTTTGTCTATACCTGTAAGGCCATTTTACATTCCAAGATAATATAGCCATTATGATAAAGAGCTGTTGTTGCCATCTATTATACATGTCAGTTTTTTTGAAAGTGTATTTCCAACTTTCATGTTGCATGTACACACTAATGTTTGGCAGGCTGATGATCTATGTTTCTCCTTATCTCCATTGGAGTCTATGTCACATCTGCAAGACATTTTCTTTTAATGGAAACCCGCAAACAAAAAAAAAACTAAATACATTTTCAAACCAACCCCACCCACTATTAACTTAGAAAATACACATAAAACTGCATCTTGAAAAAATAAAACTTAACCCTCCAGATAGGAACAATTACCCCAAATCACAGCTGCACCCACAGGTATTATCTAACCTAAAATTAAGGTTATCCGTGTTAAAGCATATAGTGCAGCCTGTGTTCCCACCTACACTTATTGCAGCCTGTTCTTTTGTATCTCTATTCCCCCTATCAGATATAAAAAAGCAACTCAGAGCTAAACGTTAATGTTTTTTAAAAGCATATACGAAAAAGTGCACTAGCTAGCTTTAAATAAAACAAAATTGTCCATCATTCTATTAAATGCATTAGTTTTAAGGCTATCTCTTATTCACTTCCCATAATTTCAGATTTTATGTTTCACTTAACATTTCCATTATATGCTTAAATTTTGCATTTCCCTTGGCAAACAATGTTCAGCACTCTCAGAGATTAATTCCTGGCACCTGCTGACAATGCATCTCCATGTAAAAGAAGTTAGCAATGAATTTCAGTAAATTTCCATCAGAAGAGAATATACAGCTGCCTAAGCAAAGCCTTCCTGACTTTCACTGAACATTTGCTAATGAAAAAAGCACAGACTAATATGGTTGCAGATGTAAAAAGATTGTCATTTTCAGACTTTCATCATTTTGACTTATTTTTCAAGCAGACATGCTTACAAAAACAAGCCAGAAACATGCTCTTAAGGCAAGACATAAATCTAGACATTCATCTTTATAAGAATAAGAGAAAACATTTTAATTCTACATATAATATAATCAGTGCACTTTTACACCTCACCCCCACCCAGCAGCCCAAGATCATAGATATTTCTTACAACTTAAAAGCATTTGATTACTTTAATATCTTTAACTCATACAAATGTCAATGAAGAGAATCCCCCACTTTTAAAATACCACTGACTACACACAACACAAAATGCTTTAATATATATAATTAGAAGTTATGTATTTACCATAACTGGACACCTGCTTTGTCCATTTTCATTCCTCCTATTGAATGATTTATGGATCTGATCCTCGGATCCAACTTGGCTACATTTACAAGACTTAGGATCCGAATCTTGAGTTCCTCCCTCTACCCATAATGCTCTATTCTATCCCCAGCTCCTCAGATTAAGTTTTCTGCCTTACTGCCCACTGTGTTGCTGAGACACAGCAGACACAAGAAAGACTGAGGCTCAAACCTGGAACATGAAGGTTCCATTATCATCCAAAGATCCTTCTAGGAGTGACAAGGTCGGGGGATGGCTGGGAGGGAAAGTGGGAAAAAATGAAAATGGACAACACAAATGCCAAGTTATGCTAAGTATGTAGCTTCTAAATCTGAATTTGTCCTTTCCATTCTTCCTCATGAATGGGTCAGAATCCCCAGCTACACAACTCTTGGGAGGCCCTCAAGGAAGGACATGCTGGAGCACTATCAAACCAAAGGAACCTCTGCTTCTGGAGATAATATCCAATTTGTAAAGTGTATCAAAGGTACAAGTCTTTGACCAAGTGGCTGCAGCACATATATCATCAATGGAAGTTCTTGTTGAGAAGGCAGAGGAAGTAGCCATAGATCTAGTGGAATAAGCTCTAGGAGGATGAGGCAATTCCAAACATTTTTGAGAATACATCAGTGAAATATAATCAGTAATCCATTTAGCCACAGTCATTTTGGAAACTGCTTGATCTAAGTGGACAAACAGCTGATCAGACTTCCTGTACTGTTTTGTTTTGTGATGATAAATACATAGCTATGAACATCAAAAAAATGCAGCACATATTCACCCTTATTAGTAAAGTTTGGAAAGAAAACTGGCAAATGTATGGACTGATTAATGTTAGTCTCCATGGCCACTTTATGCAGAAAGGAAGGATTAGTTCACAGAGACACCATATCTTTATTGAAAATAATATAAGAAGGCCTAGCCAATAAGGCCTGGAGCTCAGAAACTCTTTTTGCTGAAATGATAGCTACCAAAAAGATTATTTTCCAACATAGAAACTTCATATTGTATTTGTTTGCCGGTTCAAAGGGTTTCTGAGTCAAACCCTGGAGGACCACAGTGAGATCCGAAGGAGGAGAGGGATTCCTTATTGGAGGTCTAAGGAGAAAAATTCCCTTCATGAAAACTTTACAACATCTGGAAGTTGCCAGAAAACAAAGTAGAAGTTGAACCCAATGCCTCGGACCTGGTGCTGACCTCTTGGATCAGAGCCAGTCAGGGAAACTGCCAGAGTCGAGGAAGGGAGCTTCTTCAGATCTGACACTGACCCTCTTGCGGATCTAGGATCCTGAGACTCTGAGACCACAGGTCTGATAAAAAAAGAGACAGTACTGGTTGGCCAGGTGCACTCACGGGTCTGAGAGGGGATGGAGTTGGCAGGGCCCCCATCTGGATCTGAACCCTGAGAATTGTCTGCATCATCCTGTCCATATCTGTCTCAGTCAAGCTCCTAGAGGATCTGGATGATGCCATGGATGCAGGCCTGGAATGCTTCCTAGAAGTTTTAAACAACTTTGAGGGCAAAGTTGGAGAAACATTCTTTTTAACACCAATGCTGGTGATAAACTCCTAGCCATTGGATCCAAAGGTCTGGGATCTGAGCAGAAGGTGAAAGGTACTGGGGAGCAAGTGATGCCTATCACTCCTGTTGGATCTGAAGACAGCTGTGGATCCAAAGGAAGTGGCACCACCTTTGGATCTGAATAGGACAGATCTGAACTCTTTGCAAGTTTTTGAGGAGGCTCTGGTGAAGCCCTCAGGGACTTCTGTAGTGCTCACTTTTTGGATTCTGTGCAGCTATGATGTGATTTAGAGGGGGTTTGAGCCCCAGGTGAAGAAGATGAAGAGGATGGGAATAAGCCTTTTGGCATTAGTTTAGTGCGGTGGTCAGAGATGGTCCCAGTATTAAAAGAAGCACATATGTCACAGGCTGACCTCAGATGCTCAGGCCTCAGGCCAGTATGCACACTTCTTGTGGGCATCAGAATTGTGGATCTTCTGCCCACAAGAAGTGCATCTCTTAAAACCAGAGTGTTTTTCCGACATGACCACAACAATTAAGGACTGTACCAAAAGCACAACAGACTCCAAGAATGACGAGCGTAACAGCTACAAATACTAATTTAAACACTTTTTAATACTTTAAACATGGTAAACACTTGTTTATATTACTAACAGACAGAAATGCAAGATGTGCCAAAAGGCACTAAGAAAATAAAGAAGAGCACAGCCTATTTCCAGTGAACGTCTAAAATATCAAACAAAGGAGGAGGAGACAAAAAAAAAGCAATAACTATTGCTAGTTAACTATATAAATCTAAAAAGAATAACCTAAAGTTAACAATAATATTAAAGGCAAAAAATTCACTCTCACAACTCAAGATTAGATCTACATCTTGACACAATAGTGGCAAACAAGATCTGAGGAGTTGGGGATGGAAAAGAAAGAATGAAAAAGACAACATCAGATCATGCAGTTTATATCATGAAACACAAATACTAGGAACAAGAAAATGTTTTACTTACATTTAAATTTTCCCTTTTAGTGTACTCATAAACATTATTGACAAAGTACAGTATATGCTTTACTCTCCACCCAGAAGTTTAACAAAGTCAACACTGATGCTGGTCTTCTTTCTGTTCATCTCCATCTCCCAACACCAGACTCTGGTTCAAGTCCAAGATACTCCTGATTCTTCTATTCAACTCTTGTGCTTTTTTTTCTGTCTCACAAGCATTTTCCTTTTGAGCATTGGAAAAGGTTTCACTGGCAAAGTTTTTCTCTATGATTTTTATTAACAGAAGAATGAGAAGCAGAGTTCCCTTCTGCTTGCTGGTCATTTTTTGTTGGATAAACTTTTTTTATTGCTTCCTTACACTTTTCTGCAATAAAATATGCATTTGTTCCTCCAATAAAATATGCATTTCTTCCTCCACGAAAAGTATTTTCAAAACAGCCAGACACAGCAGCTGGAATCTCACACCTATCTCTCAACATTTCCTGATAGACCCACTGGTTATATCTTTCAAATAACAGCAATTATATTATTTAAAGACAACTACAGACAAAAAAATCTGATGGAGCTGTGAAGAATCATAATACTAACTGCAGAAACAACTTACTTAAAGAATTGCTTCTCTTCTGCCTGCTGTACAATGAACAATCATTTCTACAAACACTCTGCTGTCTCCAATTTTTAATACTTTTCCCTTCTGACATAGTTTTGTCAGGTGCAACCTATTCTGCTGGTAAAAGTACACGTTTACTTATACAGGTCTTGGCTGCTTTCTCATGGCCAGGTTTGGAGGATGCACTTTATGTGCCCTTTCAATTAACTTGTGAGCATTCAAGGACTATAAAAAGACTGGAAGATAATAATCATAGGACATAATAAATGTCTACACAGGATGGGCCAAAGGCAGCAGTTTGGCCAGTCTGTATATGAAAAAGACAATATTTTCAAAAGGCAAAAAAAAAAAATATATATATATATATTTATGAGAAGTTCTCTGACATTAATGCTAAAGCTGCTAAAAGCATGAGAGAAACAACATGTCAACAGGATAAGTGAAGTCACTAATGTTAATTATGTTGAAGTCTTTTTAGTAAGAAGTATGTGTGGATCCTGCATTGTCTCTGACATAGGAATGTTCCTCATATGTGGCCTCCTGGATGATCTCTATTACTGTGGTGGCAAAGAAAGATCTCTGTAAAAATCACTATTTCTTGACCCAAATCTGAAGAACCTACATAAAGTGACAAACTAAAATACATAAAATACATGTCTAACACATTTCTAATTCTGACAATGTTACCTCATCTGGCAATACTAAAAAAACTTTGTTCAGGTTCCATATTGCCTGAAGTGCTACATTAAGAAATAGCTGTTATTCTTCATGGAGGTGTTGCACAATTTATAAGACATGTTGCAATGAGGAAGAATCCACTTTTTTTTTCAATCTTTGACCATAAATTTTTGCTGCATATCTTAATGATAAGTGATTCAGATAAATATGTCCTTTTAGCTTCTTGCTTCCGAGCTTACTATTAAATATCACCATGGCATTTATTGGTAGTATCTTGATTAGCCCTAGTTCCGGCCTTGATCTGAAGAGTCAGTATCTGTATTAATACTGCTCTACCCTGGCATTTCTGAATTGTTTTGTTGAGCTCTAGACAACCCGCAAAAATTAGCTAATAACTCTGGAATTCATGCTTCCTTTCACAGAATATTAAAATAATTTTGAGGATATATAGTAATAACAATAAGTACAGAACTTTTTTTCCTCTGCAAAATTTTCAAAGCAGAATAATTTCCAAGTACATTACTTTTCAGGCAACTGCTCTGTGTTTATTATTTTTGTTTTCTGCTTATAGGTATCACAGTACAATTTTTTTTCAGGCCTTTAAGTTTGCATGCATGTATATAATATGCAACTTCTGAAAGAGCACAGCTTGCTGTTAAGTCTAAAGCTTATATCTTTCAAATAACAGCAATTATATTATTTAAAGACAACTGTAGACAAAAAAATCTGATGGAGTTGTGAAAAATCATAATACTAACTGCAGAAACAACTTACTTAGAAAAAGAATCGCAACAGGAAAGCAACCTTTTATGATAACAAACCATGTGCTACATTATGTAAGCATAAAATAATGAGGGTGAAGAAAGTACAAATTCTTTACAGAACCTTGTGAATTATGTCACAGATGCATCATTTGCTAGAGAGATCTTCATGTAATGCTAGTTGACAGAAGCTGCCTTAAAAAAGGCTATGTTTTCTTTACACTTCTGAAATTGTACTAAAATCAAGATTATGCCAAGTGCAACCAGTCATGCATAAAAGCTAACCTCAAAATGTATTTACTCGATACATCCAGAAGTTTAAGTTGCTAAGCATGACTCCAATCAAGGAACTATCTAAAGCTGGAAGGGACAATTTCATTAAGTTTCATCCTGAGGACAGCATGGATTGGCTGGAATGTCTCTACAGCAGAATAACTACTTAGGACAGTTGCCCTGCCACTATATGTATATTTAGACCAAGGGGATGCCTCACATAAACTTGCGCTGTAAGACTTTTTTTTTAATTTATTTTGCAATTTTGTTTTTGGCTCTCCAAATGGAATACTTCTCAATGTTCCTATGAAGTATATATTTATTTTTATATATTTATTTATTTGCATTTTTTTGTTTGCTTTGTTTAATGAGAAAGTCCAGATGGGTTATGCAAGGCCCCCCTTTTAGTGGGGACACATGAAGAAAAAAGCTACTCAATAAAACAAACGATTTATATTAGAATCTACAATCAAATCTTTTTACCTTTTGCAGTACTTTTTATGTTCTGTATCTGAACCAGTTTGAATTGGTTTTTAATTTAGCTATAACAACCAAATGATGTAAGAACTTACTGATTTTTTTCCAAAGAAGGATAAAACAGGGAAAATTGAAAATAAAATTCTAATTGATATAAAACAGTAAGAACTCTTCAGAAAATGCATATTATGGACATATTCCAAACTGATTCAACAGTAGTATGACAAGATATTCCAAAATCAAATCAGGACACTTTTATGAATTAAAAATACATAAGTACATCTTGAAGCATCTTATGGCAATGAACACTGCCTGAATCAGGTGGTACAGGGAAAAAAAGGTAAGAGGTAAGGAAAGGTAGTTATATGGCTGTAAAAAGAAAATGTGCATCAAAGACAATAATGTGTAAGATGTGCAAGGAGACTATTGAAATGGAAGAAAAAAGAAGAGTTAGGCACAGGGAAAGGAGGATATATGGGAGTTAAGACAGAAGTACATCATATAAAGTAATGTACATAGACTACACAAAGAAAGAGGTTGAGTAAACAACAGATTAATCAGGACATGAGGTACACGAGCAGAGTTAGGTGTTGAGAAGGTGCACTCTGTGTTTTTTTTTTTTAAAGTGGAAAGGATCATAGCAGGTTACTAGGTTATTGGCCCTGGGACAATATTTATTACTGAAGAATGTGAGTTAAGATGGATAATACGACTCAGAGCGGATGTCAGCCCAGGTATTAATGATAAGGTCCCATTAAAACCAATATTAAAGAACAGGAAGCTATCTATAAAATGAATTAAATGAGGTTTATTAAATATTAAATATTAAATATTGTCCCATTATATTAAGCACTTATATTGTAAAGTTATAAAATCAATTTTTTAAATATTTTAAATAAATATTATAGATTTTATAAATATTTTTTTAGACATAAATATAGTCCTTTAGTGTATAGTGTAACTCTTTAGATAGTCAAGTATTTTAAATGTTTTAGATAATTTATACCAGGTGTCCTTTCTTTATTTAAATGTATATGTATCTATATATATTTATTTTTTACCTATTTATATACTTTATAGAGAGTTGACTTCATGCATTGAATGGTATACTGACTGTATTAATTTATTAATTTATTAATTCACTATACTTTAAAATGTCATTGAACTAGTTGAAGGAAATGATGTAATGAATGCCTTTGGTTTTCAACCAATTGAATTTAAATGAGTACTATTTAAATGAGAAAGATGTGGATTATTTGCACTGTCTGATGAAGCCGAATGGTGAAAGCGCTTACAATAAATCTTTTTTGGAATATATTCTTGGAGGACTTCAGTGTTACTTCAGTGTTACTTGGTATTAAGTATTTTATTTGAATTATATGGAGCATTCTTCTACAATCCTTTGAAGTGGAACTGTAGCTGCAGCTGTAACTTTTTAAACAGCGTGAACACTAGAAATCTTTCATTCTTCGTTGCAGCCTGGTAACTACTGTGGCGACTGCTTGGACTGACTATATTTATTTGTTTATTGCCGCAGTGGTTTTAGTGGTCCGGTGCAGTGTTGTTTTGTTTGCTTTAATATATATATATATATATATATATATATATATATATACACACATATATATATATATATATATATATATATATATATATATATACATACATACATACACACCATGTTTTCTTTCTTTAAAACTGTCATTCAGTCTGACATTACATACATTCTCAATTCCTACCTTCCCTTAAACCTCATTCCTCCTCTATACTATGTCACTGACTCACTCGTTTTTCTAAAGATTCTGCTTCCAGTTCTTTTATCACTTTTACAATATTCGATAATTTAAATATAGTCCGTTTAGATTTTGATTTCTATTTTTTAATAATTGCTTTTTTGGTAGCCACTATAATTAAACTTAAGGCCTTACTATGTTTAGATAATTCAGATCTTATCTGTCAGCTCAAAAGAATAATTTCCTCAGTTACAGCCATTTGCTCTCCCAGTATTTCTAAAAGAGCTTTCTATAGGGAATTTGTAAAATCTGCCAAACTATTACACTGCCAAAAAAAACAGAAGAACAAAAACAAAACATGCTCCCAGTTACCTCCTCCTTCCTCAACAAAACTCCAACATTTGCTATCTGATGGAAATTTATTTGAAGTCCGCTTGGCATATAAAAATACCTATGCAAATACTTCCAAGCAAAAGTCCTAAACCTTACTGACATGGTTGAATACTTGGGAGCCATACATATGTCCTGTCATTGTCTCCTAGTAAATTGTTTTTCCACTCTCTCATCCCTATCTTTTCTAACTTCCTCTGACTGATTCTTATAGCTATCATACAATATTTTATATGCCCTACTAATTATCCTTTTTTTATCAGCAGCTTCTATTCTAAAAACTCTACCAATGCAAGGGGCTGGAATTTACTAGAGAAAACTGACAAAGGAACCAAGGTATTGGGAGCAAATAATTATAGAGGGACATGTAATAGAAGTGGAAGAGGCCAATAATGTATTTGTATCCTAGAGACTGCCTTGCCTATCAAGAACTGATATCAGAGTATAGGCAGAGAGAAAGAAGTAGGGGGATTTTATGCAGAAGACCAGCACTGGTAGAGTTATTAGTAGAATATAGAACACAACTTGCTGTTAAAAAAGGGATAACAAGTACAGAATAAAAAAAACATTGCATGATACCTAAAATAATCAATCAGAGGAGGTTAGAAAGGATTAGAAAAAGAGAAATGTATATATGACTCCAAAATATACAACAAAGTCTAGAACAGTTAGGATTTTTGCTTGGAAGTATTTGCATAGGTATTTCTATGCCCCAAGTAGACTCCAGAAAATTTTTTTCTCAGGTACATTGCAAATGTTGGAAGTGTGATGGGGAAGAAAGGGGTAACTGGGAACATATTTTTGGGAGTATAAGTTGGCAGACTTCAAAAATTCCTTGCAGACTACTCTATCAGAAATGCTGAGTGAACAAATTGGTGTAACTAGGGAAATCATGTTTTTGAGCTGTGATCCAGAATCTCAATTACCTAGACCTAGTAAACACTTGCTGAGTCTAATTATGGTGGCTACCAAAAAGCAATTATTGGTAAATGGAAATGAATGTCTAAGCCAACTTTACCAGAAGTACTAAATATAGTAACAGAGATACAACAACTGGAAATGGGATCTTTAGAAAGGGCATGAGCAAATTACATAGAAAAATATGGTAGTTGTGGGAATAATACATGTAGAAAATGTTTTGGAAGACGGATGAGGTTTAAAAGAAGACAGGATTTGAATGAGCTATGTAATGTTTGACAGACAATGACTGGAGAGATTATAAGTGATGTATAATGTTTGCAACTACAAATATGTTAATATGGTTTGTTTTCATTGATATAAGTGTATGACTGCCTATGTCATAAGTGATAATTTAATAAAGAAGCTCCTTGTTTAAAAAAAAAAACTCTATCAAAACAAATTTTTTAGTTAGGATTCCTATATCAGGGCATCATTTTTTATTTGGTTTTGAAACAATAAATAAATCAATTATAAAACAAAAAAGAAGTTATGTACTCACCATAATGTTCCATGTTTGTTGTCCTTAATCTCGTCTTCCTTCTTGTTGGTTGGGTTCAGAGCAGATCCTCGGCTCTGACTCAGCCGTATTGTAAAGCTTGAGAGCTTCCACTGGCTCGAGCTACACCCTATCCCATCATGCCTAGTGCACGTTACCCAGATCTCGTTTGTGATAACCCATAACACTAGACTAAAATATACAGATATAAAATTATAATTATAAATTATAGGCATATATAAAAATATATATATATATGTATATATACATACATATATAAGAAAACCACCAAGCCATAAGCAGAAAAAACTCTTAGTCTACCCAATTCATAAGGCAGAAAGGTAATCAAGGCCTATATAGCCAAAGATGGATAACTCCTCTCGATCCTCCAGGAAGGGGACGGATGGTAGGATGCTAGAAGGAAGGCAAGATCAATAACAACAAACACGGAACATTATGGTGAGTACATAACGTCTTTTATGTTATTTTGTCCCTATCTCACCTTCATTTTTGTTGGTTGGGACCGTGTCCCCAGCACCTTCTTCTTGGGTGGCTCAATGGAATAGACTCTTTAGGACCATGGAACCAAAGGATGCCCTGTTCCAGGAGGCCACATCAACTTTATAATGAGTGATGAAGGTATGGGGGTTAACCCATGTAGCTGCTGCACAAACTGAGTCTAAAAGCAGTCTGGCCTGAAAGGCAGTACAGGTAGACAAGGCCCTGGTTGAGTGTCTTCGAATTTTTCCTGGCAGTTGTTTGTTCTGTGAGTTAGAGATGCAAGTAATGGTGTCTAAAATCCATTTTGATAAAGTTACTTTTGAGACTGAAGTTCCCTTTTTGTTTTCTGCAAAGGATACAAACAATTGGTCAGATTGTCTGAATTCCTGTGTCCTGTGCAAGTAAAAACGTAATTGTCTATGAACATCCAGTTGGTGGAGTTTATACTCTGCCTTGTTGCAATGGTTCGGAAAGAATACAGGTAGCTCTATTGATTGATTCAGAATGAACTCTGAGCAAACTTTTGGTAGAAAGGAGGGGTTGTTTCTGAGAGAAACCCTATCTCTGAGAAAAATGAAATAAGGGGGATGAAAAGAAAGAGCTTGTAATTCTGATACCCTCCTAGATGAGGTAATGGTGATCAAGAAAAATCGTTTTCCAAGTCAAAAATTTTAGAGAACAAGAACTGGCCGGTTCGAACGGAAGAAGAATCAAGGCAGCTAGGACTAAACTTAGATCGCAAGAAGGAAGTGGTTCTCTTATTGGGGGGTCTCAAAAAAATAGTACTCCACAGAAAAGCTTTGCATAGCCTGTGGGACATAACGTTGGAACCCATTTCTCGCACGTGAAAGTTGGAAATAGCAGCCAATTAAACTTGGATAGTTGCTGCTGCTGCTGCTCCTCAGTTAAAACTTTCAGCGAGGAATTTTAGGATCTTTGAAGTAGGTGCAGTAAAAGGATCAATAATATTTTTGTCTGCCCAACAAGTGACCCGCTTCCATTTGCTAGCATACAGTTTTCTCGTAGAGGATTTGTGGGAGGAAATTAGAATATGTTGTAATGCCGGGGAAATGTCAGGAAGCCTGGCTAAGCTGGAAAGTGGAGGAACCAAGCTGTCAGCTTGAGGGTCTGTAAGGAAGGCTGGTGTGTGCTCGACTGATGCATCAGCAGATCTGGAACTGGGTCCAGAATCCAAGACTCCTCCTGAAGATGGGGTCATAAAAATGGGAACCAGATTTGATGAGGCCAATGAGAATTAGCTTGCAACCCACCGATTTTGCTTTCTGAAGAACCTTGGGAATCAGAGGGAAAGGAGAAAGACATACAGAAGTCCTGGGGGCCAATCGTGAACAAGTACATCCCTGGGTGACTGCCCCAGTGAATGGACTAGGGTGAAATAGCTGCTGCATTTAGCATTGATGGATGTGGCAAAAAGACTGCAGCAAGGCTGGCCCCACTTGCGAAAAATCTGGTTCGCAATATTCTGTTTCAGGGACCACTCATGAGGCATAGGTATAGTCCTGCTTAGCTTGTCTGCTATCACGTTGGATTTTCCCGGAATGTGCATCGCAGTCAGAAAGTGTTGGGAAGTCATCTCCCATTGCCATACTCTTACAGCCTCTCGACACAAAGGGTAGGATCTGGTTCCGCCTTTCTTGTTGATGTACCATAGCACTGACTTGTTGTCCATCTGAATTGCAATCATCCCCATGGGGAGAGAGCTGTGAAGTGCTTGCAATGCCAAGACCACCGCTCTCATCTTGAGGACGTTTATGTGCAAATGGTACTCATGTTGTTGCCAAGTCCCATGAACAGTATGTCCCAGATAATGTCCCCCCACCCTATCTGGGAAGTGTCCGTGGTCATTATGGCCACTGGTTGGGGGGAGGAAGAATGGTCTGCCTATCAGCTGGGTGGACTGATGCCACCATTTTAGGTCCTTCTTCCAGGTCTCCGTGATAAGAATTTCATGGGATATGGGTAGATCTTGCATGGACCATTGAGCAAACAGAAGCCACTGCAATAACCTCATGTAGAAGTGCCCCAAAGGAACTAGCATTATTGCTGCCGCCATTGAGCTCAGGACTTTTTGAAACAAATCTTGCTTGAGTCTTTTTCTTCCTGATTAAAACTGCAACCTGGTGTCGAATGGTCAACACCCTCTCCTGAGGCAATTTTGCTATCATGTCTTTGGTATCTAGATCTGCTCCTATAAAGTTAATATACTGACAGGGCAACAAGGCAGACTTTTTGTAGTTTATGGTGATGCCTAGCTGAGAGCAGAGGCGGATTGTGGTGTCTCTTTTCTCGGTTAGTCGATGCTTGGTGGTCACGGTAAGTAGACAGTCACCCAGATATGGAAATACCCAGAATCCTAGACACCTCAGATGAGCCGTGACCACTGCCATGCATTTGGTGAACACCCTGGGGGCTGTGGTGAGGCCAAAGGACAGAGCTCTGAACTGGTAGTGACTGGCTCCCAGCCGGAAGAGCAGAAATCTCCTGGATCACTTGTCCATCTTGATATGGTAGTACACATCCTGGAGATCGATGCAGCACATCCAATTGTCCTTTCCCTGGAAGGGAAGTATGGACTGCAATGTCACCATCCAGAATTTTGTCTTCTTGACAGACTTGTTGAGTCTGCTGAGGTCCCAAATGGGCCTCCAGTCCCCTGTTTTCTTTGGTACTAAAAAGAACCTTGAGTAAGTTCCGGACCCGATTTGGTATGCGGGGATTCTTGGATGACTTTTTTTTAGCAACTTTTGAACTTCTAGAGTTGCTTGTTCCCTTAGACTGGGAGACACATCTGGGATAGATTTTTGTTTCCTGGGAAGAGGTGATATGGAGAAAGGAATACTGTATCTCCTGGATATTATCGACTGTACCCATATGTCTTTTGTGATATTTTGTCAGGCTTCTGGGTACAGTGACAATCTTCCCTCAACTACCTCCTCAGGAGCACTGAAAGGGCCTACCAGAAAACGTATCTCTGTCGCCCTGACTCTGCAGACCCCCTCTGCCACGAGGGCGGCATCTCCCATTATTATTCCCCCCTCTGCCCTGGGGGGGGGGTCACCACACGCGTCAGGCGAAGCTCCCTGGGATTTCCGGAACCACAGTTTTCCGCCTTTTTGATCTTTGGGATAAGGTCTAAAAGGCACAGAAAAATGTACTCCCACAGCAGAGAGAGACTTGCCATCCTGCTCACACCTGGTTAGAGGCTCTTTTACCTTTGGCCCGAACAATGACGAGCCATCAAAAGGGGCATTAGTAAAGGAGGACTTGAAGGGCTCCACAAATTGACAAAAGCGCATCCAGGAATGTCTCCATAAGGCAACTCCTGTGCCAGCAGCCCTGCTTGCACCATTGGCTGCATAGGAAATAAGCTGCATGGAGGAGTTAACTACCGAAGATAAGGTCGCAAGCTGAAAAGCAATTCTATCTGCAGCTCCTGCAGCTGTAGGATCTTGTAGGTATCTCCTAGCTCTTTCAGGAGATCCCTCTGAAGACAGGTGAAATGGGATAAATAATTTAGTGACCTGAGAGTAAAGGCCGCTGAAGAAAAGACATGCTTCCCGTATCTGTCCATTATACAAGACTGTTTGGCAGATGGACAGAAGTAGAGGTCTCTGCTAATTCCTTCTTACTGGCCCTCACCACCACCATAGCATCAACTGGCATGCCCTTGATTAGGAAAGGTTTGTCATCTGGTGCAGTTATGAACTTATTGGGCCTTCACAGAACTGGTTTCATCAATTCCGGAGAGCTCCACGCCTTTCGACTTACCAACCCTAGCAGTGGGTCGAAGGGCAGAGACACCCAAAAGGTGGAGGGTCGGGAATCGAATGCTTCCAGGTACATGGACTCGTCTTCAGAAGGGGAAAGGGTCTTCCAGCCACCCCTCTGCTTGAGGATTTCCAGGATGTCTGAGAATGAGACATCCTCAGAGGGGGACAGTGTGGACCCTTCTGAGTCCTCCAAGTCCGTGTTTGAAGTCAGGGACTTAGGGGAGTCCACATGCTTCCTCTTACATGTCCTCTTCTGAGGGAACTCCTCAAGGGGATGCTTTCTGGAGGTTTCAGAAGGGGGGGGTCGCCCAATGGGGAGTCCTAGGGCATTGGTTCCCTACACTTAAAATGGAGGGGTGGTGAGAGGGAATACACTGGCTACATAGGGGACGGAGTAAATGATGCCAAGGGAGGAGCTGTCGGAGAGGACAGCACACTCCTCATCACCTCGAAGGCACCACGATCCTGACCCGAGAGGGTCCCCTGCTCCGAAGAGTCGAGAGACCTCTCCCGCACTGAGAGCGATGGCTCTGAGGCCGATGTGGGAGCCAAGCTCACCTGTGCCGAAGCTCCAAGAGGGAGAGTGGGTTCAGACAAGGGTCCAATGTCGCTCCCCCCCTCAGAACTGATGAGGGAGTGTCAGCTCCCAGATCGCTCAATAGAAGGAGGTATCAAGGAGATTGGAGCGGATGTCAGAACCAAGAGACCGGAGGATTTTGGAACTGAAGGTTCCACCACAATGACTTCCATACACTCCAGCTCCAAGCTCAGGTGAGTCGAAGGAGGAATAGACAATCCAGGGGGTAAAGTAGTCGGCTCCACATCCATACAGGCTGGGCTCAATAAGATTTTGGCGAGAGCCGGTGTCTTGAGTAGCCTCTTCACTGCCCTCTCCACATCATCATCTGAAAGGCTTCTGGGTGACTGAGAGGAGTGGGGGGATGATCGGTGACTGCCCCCCACAGACTGGAGAAGCGGTGGCTGTGGAGCGGACCACACCAGTTCCAAAGAAGGAGACCTAGTCCTTTTGTGACTCCTAGATGGTTCCGAGAACACTGACAGAACCAGAGGAAATAAAGTCTTGTTGGACCCCAGAAGTTTTGGATCCGACGAACTGGAGGATTTGTCTTTCTGCATCAACAGCTCCGAGGTCGGAACAGATGTAGATGTCAGTTTGGAGGATTTGTCTGATTTTTTAGCTTGATTCCCTTCCACTGGTGTGTCAAAGGGCCCTTTTAATAAACTCCTCAATATAAGTTTGTTTTTGCGCTCCTGCAGGACACTGGCACTGAAAGCATCACAAATGGAACACGAGTCCTGCAGCTGCACAGCTCCCAGGCAATAAACACAGCTAGTATGTCCATCAGTCAGGGGCATTTTTTGAGAGCAAGAGTCACACTTTTTGAATCCAGAAGGCTTGGATTACTTGGGTGCTTCTTTTGACATTGTTGATAAGCACAAAACAGCAACAAGCCCAATAAAACTATAGCTATAGGAGAAGTATACCACTCTACAACAACAACCACAAAAAACACTATATCTAAATTTTAAATTTTCCTTTTTTTTGTTTTTTTACATAGAAAGAAATGGAATATAAAGAAAGGGGGAGAGCCTCTAAGTTAAACGTCAACTCACACAACCGAGGAGACCCTCTAACTTAAATGGCTAACTCCTTAAGCAGAAAAGGGAGAAGGAGGGAATAAGGGAAAACCCTCTAACTGAAGCGGGCCGAAAGCAAGGGTGAATCTTCTAACTTAAAACGGATTTGTAAGGGGATAGGCCTGAAGGAAAAAAACGACGGCCAGAACAACAACAACAACCAAATATAAAGATAGGAATCCTAGAACAACTACTACTGATCTATAGAAAGACTTCCTTAAAGATTTTAGTAGAGAATATAATAAGAAAAATCAAAAACTTAGCCTGAGCCAGTCTCCAGCAATCTCGAAGCTTCAAGCAGCAAACAAGATCTCGGTAACTAGTGCTAGGTATGATGGGATAGGGTCTAGCCTCGAGCCAGTGGAAGCTCTCGAGCGTTAGAATACAGCTGAGTCAGACCCAACTAACAAGAAGATAGGCGAGATAGGGACAACATAACTAACTATTTACAGAGGTTCACAGCTGATCAATACATCAAAATTACACATCAACAACAATTAATATTTTCAAGCAAGTCTTAAGTTTAAGCCAAGATTTATATGAATGTGTAACATTAGAAGTTCTCATCCTTATAGTATGGAGTTCATTACTGAAAACAATTTTTGCCATACTAAAAAATTCAACACTAGAGGGGTAACTCTTACTTTTCCAATTTTTTGTAATTACTTTTCTGGCTATAGAAAGAATAGACCAAAGAAGAGGCACTTCACTTGGGTTTCTGGAATTATTTCAGGAGTAGTAGGGCACCACATTTTTGCTGGGTTCTCTTAATACAACTACCTATATGGAGGTCAAATTTTAGGTTACTGTACACAGTGATAGTGCATCGATAGTAACATTTAAGGCTGACAAAATGGAAAAACTAGTTTGACTGGTGGGACTGGATTTAAGTATGAAAAGCATAATGTTAGTCTTTTTTTTTTTTTTTTACTAAGTATCAAGTTACTTTGCTGTAGCCAGAGTTAAATAGAGGAGCAGGATTTTAGATGCTGTGTTTGAATGTATTTGAGGGATGGGGCAGAGCAGATAAGTGTAGAGTCATCCAAGAGCTGAATAATGGTGAAAGGACCAGATGCTAACTGCATTTTTCTTTATAATTATAGAGCCTTCAGGTACACTGACAGCAATTTGCAGGAAGATGAAGTATAGAGTTTGGGATCTGACACACTGTATATTCTACTGCTTATGTGACTATGAAGCTACTTTAATCTGTGTTGACTTCAGACAGAGTTTGAAGGGGTGATCTGAAAAGGTAACAGAGACAGATTTACTACTGTTTCAATGAAGACTGATCGTGTTAGCTGTGCAGCTGATGTTCTATGATTTGGACACAAAGCATGCTTAGAGTTGGTGAGAAAACTGTATTCTAGGATGTACTGTAGATGTATGTTTTTAAATAGGAAACAACTTTATTGAATTATCACTTATGACATATGCAATTATATACTTATACCAATGAAAACGAACCATACTGACATATCATTTGCAAGAATACATTACATTTAATCTATACAGCCACTGTTCATCAAACATTACATAGCTCATTCAATTCCTGCCTTCCTTAAACCACATTCTTCCTCCAAAAAATATTCTGCATGTACTGATCCTACAATGCACATTTTTTAATGTACTGTGATCATACCCTTTTCTGAAGGCCTAACTTCCAGTTCTGTTATACTTGTCACTATATTCACTAGTTTTAATACAGTTGGTTTAGATTTTGATTTTAATTTTCTAGTAATTGCTTTTTTTGGCAGCCAATAGAATTAAGCATAGCAATGGCTTACTATGTCTAGGCAGTTTCAATTCTGTATTACAGCTCAAAAAATAATTTCCTTAGTTACACCAATCTGATTACTCAGTATTTCTGACAGAGTAGTCTGTAAGGAATTTTTAATGTCTGCCAACTCACTACCCTCCTAAGAAATATGTTCCTAATCACTTCTTTCTTCCCCAATCACATCTCCCAACATTTGCAATCTAACTGAGGAAAACTTCCTTGGAGTCTACTTCGGATATAAAAATACCTACCAAACACTTCCAAGCAAAAATTCTAAATCTTCCGAACTGTGTTGCATATTTGGGAGCCATACATATATCTTGCAATTGTTTCTTTGTGAATTGCTTATGCAGCCTGTCTTCCCAATCCTTTCTAAACTCCTCTGATTGATTCCTATAGTTATCATCCAATATTTTATATGCCCTGCCAATTATCTCTTTTTTAACAGCAGATCCTGTCCTACATTCAACTAAAATGGCTACCAGCGCTATTATTTTACGTAGGATCCCCCAATTCCTTTCCCTTTGCCTATAATCTGATATCAATCCATGATAGTTAAGGAAATCTCTAGACTTTAGTCCAAATGTATTCTTAACTCTTCCCATTCTATTACCTTTCCCTCTCCATTTATATGCTCCCAATACCTTGGTTCACTTTGGCAGTTTCATTCAGTAAATTTCAGCCTCCTCTTGCCTGTTTTCTGTAATCCTAATCATACTCATCCCTATCAGCAGAATCTCATTTCTCCATTGCAGTGTTGGCTTAGTTCTTAGAATACTTTCTGCTACTTTATGAATGTAATATTCAGTATGGGCTACTGTTATTCTCCTTGAGGATCTACATCCAAAATCTGAGTCTCTCCTTATTTCTTGAGTATCCCCCCCTGTTTCATCATCATACCTTTCCACTTTGAATTATAACTTTCTGTTTGTGCTATGTATAGGAACCTTAACTGCGTAGCTTTGAAATACCCCATTCACATCAGGTAATCCCTAAACAACTTGTTCTATTGAAAGGATCAACTTACCCAACTTGGGACTTCCAAGATGGCTGCACATTGAGAAACAGCTTAATTTCATCTTTTCCAGTCTGAAAACATAACCTCAAAAGAGACAGCCAGTGAAGTCATGTTTTGGGGTAAATTTTGGTAACTGGCCAGTAAGTGCACTGTCTGGATGCCAGCAAAGAAGAAATTCAGTGAACCTGAAAGAAAATCAACCATAAAAGGTGAGGAAAAAAGAATGAACTGGAAGAATTCTGCAGGTGTTCAGCAAAAAGCAGTGCAAGCTCCAGCTTTGGTGCAACACTCTGATGGAGTATATCAATTCAAATAACAAAAGGCTGGATAAAATGGAAGAATCTTTAAACAAATATTCAGATGAGGTAATAAAACTGCAAAAATCAGACTTTGGAATAAAGAAATGGCTGGCTGAATGTGAGACTGTTCAAGAAGAGATGTTTCAATAAATAATAAAATTTGAGGACAGAGCAGGTGGGGAAAACCTGACATTTTCTACTGTACCAGAGAAGCTGGAAGAAACAGACTGTATTAATTTTTTAAAAGCAAAAATAAGCAATTAGACTGGCCACAAGAAAGCAACCTAGACCTTTAATAGTAAAGATGAAATCCTACCAGCAGAAGGAGTTGATTTTGACAAAACTGTGGCAGGAGGACAAAGTACTGAAACTGGGAGACAGTAGTGGGTGTCTGTGGAAAATGATTACCCAATGTACACCAGGCAGAAGAGGAGTAAATTGATTCTACTAATAAGGGAATGTCGAGAAACAGGCATGAGATTCAAACTGCTGTATCCAGCTATTTTCAAAATATTCTTTCCTGGAGGAACAAAATCATTTTTTGATACAGAACTTGCTCAAAAAGAAATACAAAAGTTTGTCCAAAAAAGTGAGCTGTGAAACAGGAGGAGGTTCTGCTTCTTGTTCTTCTGGTAATAAAGACTCCAGAGAGAGTGTGCCAGTGAAACCTTTTCCAGTGTTTCAACAGAAAATGCTTGAGAGACAGAAAAAAAGCACAAGGGTTGACTAGAAGAACCGACAGTACGTTGGAAAGGAAGCAGAGACTGGAATTAAGAGGTGGAGATAAACAGGAATAAAACCAGCAATTCAGAAAATGACAAATAAATGTGGGATTATAAATCATTAATATATTTGTGAATTATGAAAGAACAAGAAAACTTGAAATATTGGACTTCTTTTGAGTTTGTTAAATGTGTAAGGGACTCTAAAGCATATGCTCTACTTCATGCCAATAATGCTTGGAGGAACACTAAAGAGAAGGGAAGAGGAAGGAAAGAGTTAACTGTAAGTAAAACAAACTTTAGTTCTTAACAGTAATATTTGAATAGTGCATGATATCTGTATGCTATGAAGTAAAGTGTATTAGTTATTTTCAAGTGTAATGGGGATACTAAAGTAAACAGGTGCTCTGTTTTTTTCCTTCTATTCTTTTTCCTCCTTGTTCAGTTTTAAGAAATACACACACTGCAATCTAAAAAATATAATAAAAAGAAGAACAGTCTGTTCAAGAGTATGATACAAGAAAACATATTGTGCTTTTTCTCATTCTTGCATAGGGGAATGACTGGATAAAGGCTCTTGGCTTTATCAAGTAACAAGTGTTGAGAGAAAGCAAATAAATAAAAAAGCATTGGATCTAAAACAGCTCTCCTCTAACAAACAAACAAATAAATACTTATAGGAGCAACCCTGTATGTGGTTCTCATGCATCAATGGAGACAATCTGACAAAGAGCAATAAAAATAGACTATTTCTTTCTTTCAGTGGCTTTCTTTCAATGACTAGGAGATAATGTTTTCTGAAAACATTCAAAGTGTTTCCTCATCCTGGGAGAGCAAGATAACACAAAACTAGAAAGCACTTAGTAGAAGCACAGGTTGTACCACACATCTCAGCATGGATAACCTTTATTTTAGGTTTACCCAAGTCTGTCAGTGTGGCTGTCAGTTTGGGATAGTTGTTCCTATATGGAAGCTATAACTTTAGTATGTGAAGATGCGCATAGTTCTGTGTGTTACTATTAAGTTAATAGATTTTTTGGAGGTGTACTGAGGGTTTATATGCTTTTGTTTTTTTTTTGTTTGAGGGCTTTCAATAAAACAAAACATTTTGTAAGATGTGACATAGGCTCAAATGGATATGACATGAAACAGCTGTATAAAAGGTCAACCTTCCAAACATTAGTGTGTGCATGTAACACAAAAGCTGGAACTAGATACTTAAAAAAACTGTTACAAATAAAAGGTAGAATTAATAACTTTTTAACATAATGAAACCTTTCAACATTATCTTTAAATGTTAACAGTCTCAAAGATATACGCAAAAAGGAAAGTGTAGTGAACTATATTAAAAATTATAAAGTGCAAATAGCTGTGCTACATGAGATGCATTTGGAAAGAAATGAACATGCGAATTTAACAAAGAAAAGTTTTCAGGACAGTTATTCAGGAGAATACCTGAGGCAAAGGAGAAAAAAAGTACTTATATCAATTGCAAGAGGAGCTCCAATAGTGATAGAAGAGGATAAAGACAATAATGATAGCTATGGAGTATTAAGGGGCTACAAGGGAGGAGGATTACACTGGCATGTATTTATATTTCACCTAAAACTGCTATAATGGAGCTTAAGAACATTCTGAGATTTTTTTTCAGCAAGGAATATTACTTATAAGTAGGGACTGCAATTTAATTTGTAATAGGGAAGATGTGTCTGCGGGCCCAGAAGGGGAAATATAACAAAGGAGGATAGATTTTTGAAGAAATTTATGAAAATATTTGGCATGGAAGATATGAATTCAGTAATAGGAGTTTGGAGATAATTTACATATTATTGCCCAAAATACAAAAACTGGGCTAGTCTAGACAAAATTACAATTCAAAGGAACATGTCTATTTAATTGACAGTTTTGATACACATCAAATTACTATTTCAGATCATGCACTAACTTATTCTTCTTTTGGTTGCTCCCGTTAGGGGTCGCCACAGCAGATCAACTGTTTCCATTTCTTCCTGTCCTCTGCATCTTGCTCTGTCACACCAAACACCTGCATGTCCTCTCTCACCACATCCATAAACCTTATCTTAGGCCTTCCTCTTTTCCTGTTACCTGGCAGCTTCATCCTTAACATCTATTTCCCAATATACTCTGCATCCCTCCTCAGCACATGTCCAAACCAATGTAATCTTGCCTCTCTGGCTTTGTCTCCAAACCTTCCAGCCTGGGCTGACCCTCTAATATACTTATTCCTAATACTGTCCATCCTCGTCACACCCAGTGCAAATCTTAACATCTTCAACTCTGCCACGTCAAGCTCTGACTCCTGCCTTTTTGTCAATGCCACTGTCTCCAACCCATATAACACAGCTGGTCTCACTACCATCTTGCAGACCTTCCCTTGTACTCTTACTGGTACTCGTCTGTCACAAATCACTCCTGACACTTTTCTCCACCCACACCATCCTGCCTGTACTCTCTTCTTCACCTCTCTTACACACTCACCATTAGTGTGAACTGTTGATCCCAAGTATTTAAACTCATCCATCTTCACCACCTCTACTCCCTGCATCCTCACCATTCCTCTATTCTCCCTCTCATTCGCATACATATATTCTGTCTTAGTCCTGCTGACCTTCATTCCTCTTCTCTCTAGAACATATCTCCACCTCTCCGGGGTCTCCTCCACCTGTTCCCTACTCTCACTACAGATCACAATGTCATCTGCAGACATCATAGTCCACGGGGACTCCTGTCTGATCTCGTCTGTCAGCCTGTCCATCACCATTGCAAATAAGAAAGGGCTCAGAGCTGATCCTTGATGTAATCCCACCTCCACCTTAAAAGCATCCGTCACTCCCACTGCAGACCTCACCGCTGTCACACTACCCTCATACATATCCTGCACCACTCTTACATACTTCTCTGGCACTCCTGACTTCCTCATACAATACCACAACTCCTCTCTAGGTACCCTGTCATATGCTTTCTCTAAATCCACAAAGACACAATGCAACTCCTTTTGACCTTCTCTGTACTTCTCCATCAACACTCTCAGAGCAAACATCACATCTGTAGTGCTCTTTCCTGGCATGAAACCATACTGCTGATCACTAATCATCATCTCCATTCTTAACCTAGCTTCCACTACTCTTTCCCATAACTTCATGCTGTGACTGATCAATTTAATCCCTCTGTAGTTACTACAGCTCTGCACATCACCCTTATTCTTAAAAATCGGTACCAAAACATTTTTTCTCCATTCCTCAGGTATCCTCTCACTTTCCAAGATTTCATTAAACAATCTAGTTAAAAACTCCACTGCCATTTCACCTAAACACCTCCATGCTTCCACAGGTATGTCATCTGGACCAACAGCCTTTCCGTTCTTCATCCTCTTCATAGCTATCCTTACTTCCTCCTTGCTAATCCACTGCACTTCATGATTCACTATCTGCACATCATCCAACCTTCTCTCCCTCTCATTCTCTTCATTCATCAGCCCCTCAAAGTACACTTTCCATCTGCTCAACACACTCTCCTCGCTTGTGAGTACATTTCCCTCATTATCCTTTATCACCCTTACCTGCTGCACATCTTTACTAGCTTGGCCCCTCTGTCTAGCCAATCGGTACAGGTCCTTTTCTCCCTCCTTAGTGTCCAACCTTTTATACAACTCTTCATACGCCTTATCCTTAGCCTTCACCACCTCTCACTTTGACATGCACCTCATCTCCTTATACTCGTCTACTTTCTTCATCTCTCTGACAATCCCACTTCTTCTTTGCCAGCTTCTTTCTCTGGATACTCTCCTGTACTTTTTCATTCCACCACCAGGTCTCCTTGTCCTCCTTCCTCTTTCCAGATGTCACACCAAGCACCTTTCTAGCCATCTCTCTTACTAGCTCTGATGTAGTTACCCAGCTCTTCGGTAACTCTTCACTGCCACCCAGTGCATGTCTTAACTCTTCCCTGAACATCACCTCACAATCATCCTTTTTCAATTTCCACCATTTGATCCTTGGTGCTGCCCTCACACTCATCCTCCTCTTCTTGATCACCAATGTCATCCTACAAACCACCATCCTATGCTGCCTAACTAAACTTTCCCCTGCCACCACTTTACAGTCTCCAATCTCCTTCAGACTGGCCCTTCTACATAAGATATAATCCACCTGTGTGCATCTTCCTCTACTCTTGTATGTCACCCTATGCTCCTCCCTCTTGTTAAAATACGTATTCATCACAGCCATGTCCATCCTTTTTGCAAAATCCACTACCATCTGACATTCTGCATTCCTTTGCTTAACATCATACCTACCCATCACTTCTTCATTCCCTCTGTTCCCTTCACCAACATGCCCATTGAAATCTGCTCCAATCACCAGTCTCTCACCCTTGGGTACAGTCATCACAACTTCATCCAACTCACTCCAAACTTTTTCTTTCTCATCCATCACACACCCAACTTGTGGAGCATATGCACTAACAACATTCATCATTACACCATTAATTTCCAGCTTCATAAACATCACTCTATCCGACACTCTTTTCACCTCCAAAACACTCTTCACATACTGTTCCTTCAGGATAATGCCTACGCCATTTCTCCTCCCATCCACACCATGATAAAACAATTTGAACCCACCTCCGATACACCTAGCCTTGCTCCCCTTCCATCTAGTCTCTTGCACACACAATATACCAACCTTCCTTCAGTCCATCATATTAACTAGCTCTCTCCCTATGCCAGTCATACTGCCAACATTCAAAGTTCCGACCCTCACTATCACAGTCCTAGCCTATACCTGCCTTCGGGCATGCCTTCCCCCTCTTCTCCTCCTTTGGCCAACAGTAGCTCAATTTCCGCCAGCATCCTGTTGGCCAACAATACTGGTGGTGGTCATTGTTAACCCGGGCCTCGACTGATCGAGTATGTATATCTGTACTGTTGTCTGCATGTATGATTTGGCAAAATTTTATGCCAGATGTCCTTCCTGACGCAACCCTCCCCATTTATCCAGGCTTGGGACCGGCACAAAGAAATGCACTGGCTTGTGCATCCCATCATGCACCAACAATAACTAAAATAAAAACACAGGGTAATGAAATAAAAATGAGACACTAGTACGTTCTCACCTATCTGCTGGAAAGAGAAGAATTTAAGGAATGGGTAGTAAAAATTATTAGAGAAGACAGAAATTTCTTCTGAAAATATAGCTAGGGAGTGGGATAAAATTAAAGTACAGTTTAAAAACAGGGTGGAAACAAAAGAAACATGGTTAAGAAACAACAAGTATTATTGGAGGGAATGACAAATGTTAAAATATTGCAGAATACAAGAAATCTCACAGAACAATAAGAGGAGCAATATCAGAGTGCTACACAGAAAATAAAGGATTATTCTTGATAATATGCATGAATTTAGAAAGACTGCTGTTAAACTGTTTTTCTGATTATAATGCCACAGCAGAAAAACTTTTAGCGTAACGACTCAGGCAACAGAAAGTAGAAAAAGTTGTCGCCAAGCTTAAGGAGCCTATAACAAGGAAGATAACAAGAGATCCTGTAAATTACAGATACTAGTAATATTTTAAAAACTTTTTGAAAGTCTATATAAAGCAAGGAAATATGGAGATCAAGAAAACGTACAAATGGATATTGCTGAATCAATTTGTGTGTGGGTACAAACCTGTTTGTGGAAGAATTAAATATGCTAAGGTTAGAGGTAGATGAGGCTCAGTTACTAATAGTTAGGATAGGAGGAGATGTGATAAACATGGTGATGTATAACCAATCAACAGGAACATCCTCATGAACAGATGGTATTCCTATAGAAGTTTGGAAGCTTAGAGGGGAAAAAAACTGATAAAGATCTGGAAGGTTGCGTTTATCAGTATTTTAGGAGGAGAAGCACCAACTTCTGAGAAGAAAGTAGCTGTAATACCTAAAGAGAGTAAAGATCCATCAGATTCAGCTTCATACAGGCCCTTTTCAATCCTAAACCATGATATAATGTGTTTATGCCTACAATGGATTAAAGAATAGGAAAGGTGATGCCAAAATTGATAGACATTGGTCAATGTGGTTTTGTGGAGGGGAGGCAGACATTTGACTACATTAATATTACACTGATGATCCACAGGGATGCTGAATATAAGAAAACACCGCTGCTGTTGTGGGTCTTGATGCAGAGAAAGAATTTGACAGAGTAAGCTGGGAGTTTATGAGTAGGGCAATGGAAACATTTGCATTCCCTGATAAAATTATAAGGTTGATTAGGATGCTATATGAGGGACCGGAGGCAAACATTAAAGTGGGTGGGTTCCTCTCTGATAACTTGTGTTTGAGTAGAGGAACCAGGCAGGGGTGTCCTCTTTCCCCTTTATTATTTGCACTATATTTAGAACTGCTGGCAAAGAAAATAACAGACTCAGAAATTAAAGAATATGATTGGTATGGCAGTCAATAAAATCTGGCTGTATTTATAGATGATATTATTTTATATCTGATAAAACCATAAAAGGACATTTCAGTGTTGTGGAACACTTTGAGGCAGTTTCAAATCTTTTTTGGATGCAAACTTAATGAAGCTAAAACAAAGGCAATAGCTTTAAATTATGTACCCACACACAAATTGGTTCAGCAATATCCATATTTATGGTGACATACTAAAATGAAGTACTTTAAGTACTTAAGAGTATGGATTAAAAAGGATTCTGGTGTGGCAACTAAGGATATGTGGGAAGAGACTAAACAAAAGACAATACAAAAACCGAGAAATTGGAAGCTCTGTTATATGTTTATGGATAGCAAGACACGAGCAGTTAAAAAGTTTTTAGTCCGTTTAGTTTTATGCAAAGGTTAGGAATATTTTTATCAACCAGAGGAGGAGTTGTGGACAGCAATTAATAAAGAGCAGAAAGATTTTTTCTTTCTGGGACAGGAAGACAGCAAGAGTCAAGTGGGATAAGTTGATGCTTCCAACTGAACAAGGCAGTTTGGGATTACCAGATTTAAAGGATTATTTCAGAGCTACACAGTTAAGGCTCCTGTACATAACACAAGCAGAAACGTATAATTCAAAGTGCAAATGGATGATGATGAAACAAGGGGGAAGCTCAAGAAACAAGGAGAGACTAGCATTTTGGATGCAGATACAGATAATAACAATAACCATGCAGGAAATTATATTTATAAATTAGTAGAAAGTGTTCTAAGAACGAGGCTAAAATGGGAATGGAGCTAGGAGATTCTGCCGAAAGGGATGACTGCAATTAGGGATACAGACAATAGGCAAGAGGGGCTGGAATTTACTGGAGAAAACTGGTAAAATAACCAAGGTGATGGGAGCAAATAATTAGAGAGGGAAAGGTAACAGAATGGGAAGAGGCCAAGAATTTATTTGGGCTGCTGGACAGAGACTGCCTTCCCTATCAAGAAAGGGTATCAGAGGACAGTCAAAGAGAAAGAAATATGGGGATCCTAAGTGAAAGATCAACACTAGTAGAATTTTTAGTGGAATCTAACACAGAAGATGCTGTTAAAAAAGGAATAATTAGTACAGAATACAAAATATTGCAGGATAACTATACAAATCAATCAGATGAAGTTAAAAAGGATTGTGAAGAAATAAGAAATTCACAAAGACACAATTGAAGGATATATGTATTCTTCCCAAATATGTAGCAAAGTCTACAAAATTTAAGATACTTGCTTGGAAGTATTAACATTGGTATTTTTATACCCCAAGTAGACTCCACAAAAAAAATCCTCAGGTAGAGAGCAAATGTTGGAGGTGTGATGGGAATAAAAGAGGTAACTGGGAACATACTGTCTGGGAGTGTACTGAGTTGGCAGACTTTAAAGATTTCCTGCAGACTGCTCTATCAGAGATAGTGGGTGAGCAAACTGGTATAACTAAGGAAATGATTTTTCAGCCATCATATAGAATTGGAATTGCCTACACATAGTAAGACCTTGCTGAGTCTAATTATAGTGACTGTCAATAAAAGCATTACTAAAAATGGAAATCAAAGTCTAAACCAACTTTACTAGAAGTAGTGAATATAGTAACAGAGATAAAACTGGAATTGGGATCTTTAGAAAAGGGTAGGGGTAAATTATATAGGAAAAAATGAGAATTGCGGAAATAATACATGCGGAGGAAGAATGATATATATCAAAATTTTCAATTAAATGCATGGTCCTGTGAAATATATGTTCTGTCTAGCCTAGCCCAGTTTTTGTACCTTGCGGAATAACATGTAAACTCTGTCCAAGCTCATACTTCTGAGTTCACATTTTTCATATCAAATATTTTCATTAAATTCTTCAAAAATCTACCCTATTTTATTATATTTTCCATGCCAGGCTGTCAGATACATCCTCACTGCTGCAAATCAAATTCAAGTCCCCACGTAGAAGTAATATTCCCTGCTGAAAGCTGACTATTTCTCAGAGAATTTTGTTAAGCTCCACTGTAGCAGTTTTAGGTGGAATGAAAATACATGCCAGTGTAATACTCCTCTGTTGCTATTAGCCTCTTACTTCTACAAATCTACCATTATCATTTTTCCCTCTTCTATCACTATTGGAACTTCTCTAACAATTATTATAAGTATTCCCCTTTTCCTCTGTCCCAGATATTATACTGAATAACCATCCTAAAATCCTTTTTTTTTTATCAAATTCACATGCTCAGGTCTTTCCAAATGTCTCTCCTATAGCACAGCTATTTGCACTCTGCGTTTCTTAATACACTTCACTACTCTTTCTTTTTGTATATACCTGTGAGACCATTCACATTTATAAATATGATAAGAAGCCAAGTATAATAATGGCTTTTGTTAATGTCTAGTTTCAGCTTTTGTGTTGCATGCATACACTAATGTTTGGCAGGTTGATCTTTTATACATTCTTTTCTTGCCTTGTCCATTTGAACCTATGTCGCATCTTACAAGATTTGTTTTAAATGATGACCCTAAAACAAACCAAAAAAAACAAACAAATACACCTCCAAAACACCACAATAACCTATTAACTTACTACAAACACACAAAACTATGTACATCTTCAAATAATGAAGTTTAACCCTCTTAACAGGCATAATTGTCTAAGATTGTTGGCTGCACTCACAGGCTTTAACTAACCTACAATGACAGTTATCCATGCTAAGATGCATGGTAGCCTGTGCTTCTACCTACACTAAGTGCTATCTTACTTTTGTCTTATCTTTATATTCCTCTCCCAGATGTAGAAAATAACCTGAATGCCTTCAGAAAACATTATCTTTTACCCACTGAAAAAAGTATTCTTTTTATATTGCCCTCTTATTAGCTTGTCTACATAGAAACATAGGAACCAGATGCACACTTGATTTAGCTACAAGCTTCTCATGTTGCACTAGAAAACTTTTCATTACACTCAATGTTCTTTTATTTACTTGCATAGACTTAAAACGTGTTGTTAGATCAAACCAAGGGCCTTAATCCAGTTATTCCCCATGCAAAAGTAAGAAAAGGCTTAAAAGTTTTACTTATATCATGCTCTATACACTTTTACAAACCATCTCTCACCTCAGCAACCTAAGACTACAGCCTTTTATCTTAAACCTGCTTTTCTCCAGGCTTTCTTCTCTTTCCACATTGCAGTGCCTACATTTCTTAAAACTAAACAAGAAGTAAGAAGGAAAGAAAGAAAGAAGGAAACAATGGACAGCTGTTTACTTTAGTATAACCATAACACACAAAATAACTGAAAATGCTTTACTATATAAGATCCACTATGTCATATTTTATAAAAACATTGCTAAGAACAAAAATTGTTTTACTTACAGTTACCCCTTTCCTTCCTCTCCTTAATATTGTTTCACGCATTAATGACATAAATTAGGGTATATGTTTTGGAGTGCCTTACAAGTATAACAAAGTAAAAAAAAAAACTCCAATACTTCCAGGTTTTCTTGTTGTTCCTTATTTCACAAATGTGACTGATGCTTTGTAATCCAACATTTATTAATTAATTTCTGAGTTGCTGGTTTTCTTTCTGTTGCTGTCCATTTCCCAACTCCAGTTTCTGGTTCATTTCCAATATAAGAAACAACAAAAACTGGACCTCAACACCAGAAAATATTTTTAATATAATCACAGCAACAATCATACACATGCAAAACTTTTGGGACAATTCCCTTTCTCAATGCTAACAACACATAAATCTATTCATCAGGTTTATATTAACCACATGACAACAAAGAACCAATCAATTTCATTAATTTACAAACATGAATAATTCATCATTTAAAGTATTTAATGATGCATTTTATACGAATAAAATGTAAAAAAAACTATATTATATATATATATATATATATGTGTGTGTGTGTGTGTGTGTGTGAATTTTTTAATTAAAAAAAAAATCAGATTTATTTATAATTTCATTTGCCTAGATTTTAAGACAGGTTTCAAACTAACTGAGACATTCAAGCCTGGTTTTCTAGCTGCCTGAAGTCTTATAATCCACTTGTATTCAGCTATCTCAGTGTTAGTAACATCACCTCCCCTTTTTCTAGGTTCTATTAGTTGTATAACTCAGTTAGCATTCTCCTCCTTATTTCAGACAATTGCTCAAAAATTCTTTGAGTTTTCTATTACATTTTCCCACATAAAAAAAACTCTGGCATACATCACAGCCAGCCATATATATTATATTTTAGCATTACATATTGCATAGTAAGTAAATTCATATCTCCTTTTGTAACAGGCATAGATGCCCACATACTTTTTTGCGAGGGTGTGCAAACCCAGAGGCCAAAGCTCCAGGGTACATCTGTTTATATGTGGATAATCAAGAAAACTATATACTATGGTTAACTGTTTAGTACTCACATCTTACATATCACTGCTCATTTCTTGGCTAAACGAGTATATGGTTACCAGCAATATTGAAGCCTTCTCTAAGGCATCTCTTGCAGGTTCTTGTTTAATTTTTGGCTACCTGCAGTTTTAAATAACAGTATCCACAGTGGACGGGGCATGCATGGTGCTCTTCCCATACAGTGTAGGGTGCCTAGGTAATTATGCAAGCAGGTAGGATGTAGTAAATGGTAGCAAAGCCACACTCCCGGTCGTTACAAAGTAACAAGAAATATTAATTTAAGAAAAAACATATTTAATAAATCAATTAAAACTGCACAGCAAGCACTGTGAATGTCTTAGTGCACACACTGATTCCTTCATCTCTGTGTAATCCATGACAGTGATGAAATACGAAGTGTTGTAATGTTGTAGTAGGTTGTGAGCCAGGTAACGTCATGGTTGAATTCCAGCACAAAGCAAATGCTGGCTCTAAATGTGGCTGACATCATGGGTGGTATGAATGAAGTGTAAATGGTTGAACATACTCCTTGTCATATCTGCAAATGTTAAATGCATTTTACAATGGAAGTGTGCCCTGTGTATGTGGGTTGGGGAGCAGAGCTGGATCATGGTCAAATGGGGTCCTACGCAAGGTAACAGATCAGGCTCCACTACAGCCCGCCCAAAGCCATTCTAGTGTCCCATTACTTGACTATTTCTCCCCAGTTACCATAAACACTGCAATGTGCATACTTTTTTTCTGATTTACTTCTACAGTGATTATTTGGATTTAATTTAAAACCTTTATTTTAAATTTTATAGCACAAACATTGATAGACAAATGTTAAACAAAACAATACAGTCTCACAATGAAAACAGACAACATTAAAACTTCTCTACCCTTGAAACTCACATTCATTGAAACAAACTGAAACCCACATTCAAAGAAAATGCATCTGGCCAATGGTGGATAAAGTTTACCTTTGGGTTGTTTTTAAGTCACAGAGCCCTTGCAAAGACATTTAGTTCCATGCATACATGCATGTGTTCTTCGATTTACTTTCCTGATTGTATTAAATTATATTCCTTATATAATACAGCACCACTTGTTATAGTGTGTTTTAAATTTGTAGTTTGGAAAATTTTTTCCAGTAAGCAATGAAATAAAACGTATGAGCCAATAATGACAAAACCGCCCAATTCATAACATTTCCATCATAAATGTCTACTCAAAACTTCTGCCATTAGAATCCACCAGTATCAGAAAATATACACAATCTCTGCAGAAGTAAAAGTCATCTAAATAAACTCCACATTAACGAGATCTGTAACTAATGAAGAGGTTGCTGCTAGCAAACAACTTTATATTTCGGAGTTTAACCTACAAATAAAGTGTCTGTTGCCCTTGAAGAATAAATTGCCTATGTTACTTAAAAAAATGGTAAGCTGGTAATACTGCAATAGGGAATGGATGACAAAATGACAGCAGATTCATAATTTTTAGGCATGTCATCCAAAGGAGGACATACTCAGGACTGTTGCACCCCACTCCCGTTAAAGTACAACACACTATCAGCAATCCATCTACATGCTATGGGAGTAGAACCTACAGCCTTCTGCATCAAAAGCAAGTATACTACCTGTTGTGGTACTAATAATGCTTTTAAATTATTTAACACAATAATGATACCATTTGTTAAACAAAACAGTTACACATTGTAAAAAGACTTAGCATGAGTAGCAGTAAACTTCTCTTCCCTTGAAGCTTACAATTCCTTGACAATGCATTTGACACTTGGTACAGTGAAACTCATTTGTTAACAGTTTGGTGGTTGGACACACGCGCATAGACAAGCAGACAGACCCACACACCTCTTTCCCGTTCTTGCAGGACACACACACACACACACACACCTCTTTCCCTTACTTGCAGGAATCCTCTCCAGAATGAACAAACTAGAACCCTCCTTGCTGAGGTTACATATAAATACATACACATATATACACACACACATACACTCCTCTTTCCTGTTCTTGCAGGACACACACACACACACACACCTCTTTCCCTTACTTGCAGGAATCCTCTCCAGAAATAACAAAATAGAACCTTCCTTGCTGAGGTTACATATACATACACATATACACACACCTCTTTCCCTTACTTGCAGGAATCCTGTCCAGAATGAACAAAATAGAACCTTTCTTGCTGAGGTTACATACACACACACACACCTCTTTCCCCTACTTGCAGGAATCCTTTCCAGAATGAACAAAATAGACCCTTCCTTGCTGAGGTCACACTCAGACAGACACACACACCTCTTTCCCGTTCCTGCAGGACACACACTCACACACACACACAAACACGCCTCTTTCCCGTTCCTGCAGGACACACACACCTCTTTCCCTTACTTGCAGGTATCCTATCCAGAATGAACAAAATAGGACCTTCCTTGCTGAGGTTACATATACATACATATATACACACACACAACTCTTTCCCATACTTTCAGGAATCCTGTCCGGGATTAGCAAAATGGAACCTTCCTTGTTGCTGCACACACACACGCACACACACACACACACACACACACACACACACACACAAACACACCTCTTTCCCGTTCCTGCAGGACACACACACCTCTTTCCCTTACTTGCAGGAATCCTATCCAGAATGAACAAAATAGGACCTTCTCCTTGCTGAGGTTACATATACATATACGTACATATATACACACACAACTCTTTCCCGTACTTTCAGGAATCCTGTCCGGGATTAGCAAAATGGAACCTTCCTTGTTGCTGCACACACACACACACACACACACACACACACACACACACGCACGCACACACACACTCACACACCTCTTTGCCCTACTTGCAGGAATCCTCTCCAGGATGAATGAAATGGAACTTTCCTTGCTGCTGTTATACAAACACAGTTGTAACTATCTGCTGCTGGGATAAGGCCCTTTAACTGCCTCTCTTTACATAGTAACTTTAGTAAAGTTTTAAATGTGTTTTGTTAACTTTAAAAGACACATTCCCACTTTCACTCAAAACTGTCTGAGTTACTTATCACCTCCAAGCCATTTTTGTTTGAACTTGGTGAAGGGCCCATCATCACTAATGACAACCACATAACATCTAGGCAGACAGAGCCACATTGGAGTTGTTCTTTTTAATTAAATATTTACTTTTTTCTCAGATACTTATATTTTAAATTTCAAAAAATAAATGTATGAAAGACTATTTCAAGATAGTTACCTCACTGTAAGCTGACAAACTGAATGAGACATCACCTAGCACAAGCTACATAAAATTGTGACATATAATACATGCATTACTTTAACTCTATCCTGGCTAACCAGGGGTCTTACTACGTTCGAGTCTTCACAGTCTACACAATGTAACATAGCTTGAGACTTCAAAGTATGGTAAAGGAGAAGCACCAATAACAGAATAATAATAGTCTCACTGTGCTGTTAAAAATATATATAGACTGAAGTAAATAAGAACTCTTTTGAATTGCACTTTGAATTGGAGTGATAACACAATTTGCTAAGGAAGACTTAAAAAAAAGGGTGCTTGATAAAAAAGTATAGCTAACAAAGTCTAACACCATGTACAGCATCAGCCTTAATGTACAAGTCATAACTGCAATGACAAAGCATTTTTACAAAATCATACAATGATAACACATCTTTATTAACAACAAATCTCAATGAACTACATAACCCTTTCACCAACAAAAGTTTATTTCTGTTTTCCAAGATACACTTGGAATACAAACAAAAAATTGGCAGGAAACCATTCTTCCCTTTAAACACCCACTCTTATTCAGTTAAAAAGAAAAAAAGTTAAAGCTTGATGAATCCTAAAGAAGGGCATTATTAATGTTTGAAATTACTTTCTGCTTTAATGTCTAGCAACAATGAGGGGGCTTAAGCTCCAGGAATGGTTAATTCTATTATAAGAGAATGGGCCATCCACAGATTGCATCCTGACTGGAGAATTGAAAGTTCTCCAGCAGGTAATAATATACAAGTAATGCCAGCTAAAAACAAGTCCACCACTTCATGGCAGCATATCAAGCTGTTGTTGAGCTTGGACTGAAAAAAAACTAACAGCTGTCAATTTCACGCTCACTAAAAAGTGTGCATGTGTTTATGTCTGTGTGTGAGAGTGTATGCATGCATAAGAGTAAGAGATCGATCGAGGCGTTATCTTACACTCACTAACCAGCGCTGTTGTTGTTTAGTAAATGTAAAATAAATGAAACTGAAAAGAGTGTGTGCGTTTATATTTCTGTTTGCACAAGTAAGTACATGTGTGCATGAAAGCAGAACAGGCTGTGCATGTGTGTGCTTCAGAGAGAGAGAGACACAGTTAAGAGTGAGAGCAATCCCTGGCAGCACCAGCATCCGTTAAGAGGTTTGTGTACCTCTTGACCATACCTCTTGGCACAAGAAATCTGGACAGAGCCACACATAACGACCAAAGCTAGCCACATATTTTAAATATTGCTCTTATGAATTTAGAAAGTTGCTAGAACAACAGAGTTTCCATTAACATGTATTATCTGAAGGATATGAAGTCTGAAACTCAAATGTCTGTCATTATTTAATTACTTCAATCATCGGTGATTTGCCGGAAAACTACATATTTTATGAGGATGAGAGCAAACATAACAGCCAAAAATCTGGACATTCTGCAAACATTTGGACAGTTAAAAGGTATGCTCTGTTCACTCTTAGCTCAAAATATCTGGAAAAACCTAAAATAAACAGGAGACAAAGGCTCAAAACAAAGCAACCACACAGGCTCCTAGTTTCAAACAAAATAAAAGGTTAATTTCCCTCATACCTATTGTTAGCAATCCATCAAGGTTGGTAGTGGGAAAGTGTATTCCAGCGGCAGGCCCCATCCACTCCCTACTAACTATCCAACTTAGCCTAGGGTCCTTACTGTAGCCCTCCCAGCTACTTGCTCTCTACCTGCCCCCACCACCTCAATCCAGTACTTTTGAATTTTTGCGTATTAAACTTGACCCTTGGAAAGTTATTATTATTATCATCTTTGTTCCCTTCATTTGACACATTCTGTTGCCA
Source organism: Protopterus annectens (assembly GCF_019279795.1). Classification (NCBI taxonomy): domain Eukaryota; kingdom Metazoa; phylum Chordata; order Ceratodontiformes; family Protopteridae; genus Protopterus; species Protopterus annectens. Next base: position 1,084,711,840 of record NC_056732.1, on the reverse strand, counting down.
TTAAGTTTACAGATTGTCTCTGTAGTCACTTACTTGCAAGGATTGGTGCAGCCCCACTCCGTTCGTACTTGCTAACGCTCGGGCTCACTCCACTCCCCTATGCACATCCTACTACTTCTCTAAGCCAACACTGTACATATACTGCTCCCCCCACCCACTCCGCTGCAACACATAGACCTCACCGACACTATGACCCAAACCCCCCACTCTCATCACCATACCATCCCCATCCTTCTGCTCTCCTTATCCATCTGCCATCTTAATATCCATCAGTACCTCTTATCATCACTCACTCATCAAGCTACATTACATCAAATCTTCCACCTTACTTCATACCACATGTAACCCCTCTATACATATAAATACAAACTCAGTCACTCATCATCCTTTCCTCTTTCAACTCGCCTCTCCAATTCATTACACCTCATAATCCACAAAACATCTCAACCTCAGACTCCACTTCCTAACAGTATTCTACCTTAAAACCATTACCAACATAGCAGATCAATTACTACCAAGAGGGGACATCCACCCCAACCCTGGCAAACAGCCAATGACCCACCCAACCTCCCATTTAAGCATAAACCCACTGACATAAGTGTACTGAACCAAAACATTCGTAGTATCATGAACAAAACAGAACAGTTGCATTCAGCTATTTCTGTATACAACCCAGATATAATGATCATTACAGAAACATGGCTTTTAACCCCCATATTAAAAACAACTCTATAACCTCCTCTGACTATAACATACTAACAATAGATACAGCACACAGAAGAGGTGGAGGTATTGCCCTTCTTTACAAATCCAACTTAAAAGTCTAGCTCTTACAAAAAAAAAAAAAATTTCAACAATGCTGAAACTATTCGCCAAACTCCTTCTTAACCAACAAAAACAACTAAACTTACTCGACATCTATATACCACTAGGGGAAAACCTTAATACCCTGGAATCAATACTCCACTGGGCTTCCTGCTCCATCTCCCAAGAAACTATAGTCCTAGGTGATGTCAACATCGACTGGAACAGCATACACTCACCAACAGCCACCAACCACATAAACTTATATAACTTCATCCAATTCATAAACTCACCCACATGTACTGACAAGACCACCAAAAGAGAATCCACCTTGGACTGAATCCTCATTAACTAGCCCAACACTGCCCACCAATGTGGAACACTACCCAACTCTCTCGTGACCACAATCCAACTTTTCTCCTTCGGCACAAACTTAAATGTACCAACCCACCCTCCCTGCTACAAACCCATTCCCCAAAAAACTTCCCCTCAGATCAGTTCTCAGAAACCCTAAAATCCTGTAACTGGGCTCCCCTCAAAACCCTCCCCCTGGAAAATGCAGTAGAATACTTTAACTCCACATTCCTAGAGATTCTAAACCAATTAGCCCAACTTAAAACAATCAGGGTATGCAGTAACCCTGCCCCCTCTCTACAGAAAAACACAAAGACCTTACTAAAAGATAGGGATAAAGCTTGGAAAATCTGGCAACAATACAAAACACCCGAAACTAGGCAAACATTTTCTGAACTTAGAAATAAAACAAAAAAGAAGGTCAAGATGGACAAACAAAATCACTATATATCCTTACAAAGGAAACACAGTAACAACCCACAGAAATTTCAGGCTGCAGTGAACATCCTCCAGCCCAGAAAAGCCACTACACTACCACCAAACATTGAAGGCACAGACCATGACGTAGCCTCAAACATCAACAACTACTTTACCTCTTCCATACTGAAACTCATAAATGATGTATCACACACAACCCAACCACAACCCCCAAAATGCCAAACTAACTCTACCGCTTCTCACTCAAACCAGTACCAACATCAACCATTCAAAAACTGTTAGGAAAACTCAAACCAACCACTCTCACTGCCGGCAATCTACCAGTCGAATATGTCCAAACTGCATCTAAGGACATTGCCTACCCTATCTCCCTCGTAATTAATAGATCTACTACTGAATGCACCATTCCATCCTTGTGGAAAACCTCATATATCATCCCCCTCCACAAGTTGGCCCCTCTACTGACCCTTCCAACTACTGTCCCACTGTGATCCTATCACCCTTATCAAAGATTCTTGAAAGATGTATCCACCAACAACTCCTTACCAACCTACTATCCAACAACCTAATATCTAAAACCCAACACTGATTTAGACCATCCCATAGCACCACCACTGCCCTAATTAACTTCTCCAATACAGGAACAAAGGGAAACTTGTCTCCTCCACCTTCCGAGACTTATCCAAGGCTTTCGACACAGTTTCTCACAATAAACCCCTAGCTTGCCTCTCCGAACTGAACCTCGATAATTCCACCCTGCACTGGTTCAACAGTTACCTAAGCAACTGCTCACAGTCCGTCAAATGGGTCAAAACTCCCTATCCCTCCACTCCCTGTCACATGTGGTATACCCCAAGGCTCAATCCTAGGCCCCCTTCTCTTTAACATATATACAAACAAACTCCACTTAGCAACCACAAATGCTGATATTGTCCAATACGCTGAAGATATGACCATAATCTGGTCGGTATCAAACATCCATCTTCTACAAAGTAATGCCCAAGAATCTTTCACTGAGATAGAGTACTGGCTAAACAATCACCAACTGATGCTAAACCCAAAAAAGAACACAGTTAATGCTATTCCACTCAACTAAGCCCAATGACTCCACCTTCTCCATACCCTCAGCCAACAACACCCCATCACCCCAGTACCAGAGGCCAAACTACTAGATGTCACAACTGATCAACAACTTAAATACAATAAACACATATCCCAAACTATCTCTAAAGTCCACAAAAAGCTAGGATGCCTCTATCGCAGCAAACAGTTCCTAACCTCCAAGTCTAGAACTGCCATAGCCAAAACTCATCTCTTATCAACATTACTTTATGACTACGCAGTTCTAACTAACATTAATAAAACTGACCTAAACAAACTCTCTACATGCTACAACAAGATAGCTAGGTTTGCAGCCAATGCTAAAACACACTCCCACCACTGCCAATCCTTACATAAACTACACTGGTTAGAACTTCCCACACTTAGTAAGCTACCACCAACTCAACATAGCTCATCGAATTTTTTTACCATCCTGAGAAAACCCCTGCCCTAGGTAGCATGTTCATAGGTTGGTATTAGGCTATCGGCCCTAGGGCCTATACAAGCCTAGCCATAACAATTCCCTGGCTATTTCTTCCCACACTATTTACTTCCCTGAAACCCTGTCTAGCAAGGCGACTGATGTGATCCCCAGGGTGAATTTCCTTTCTCCCATCCAATCATCAAGGTTCTTTTTGAGGAGGGCCAAAAAGGCGCTCTGCTTGACATGTATGGGCAGTCTGTTCCAGAGTCTGGGGAGTCTCTGGGTCAGGAACCTATCCCTCCAGCATGTTTTGTTTGTTGTGACGATAAGGTTTAGATCCCTGGAGCATGTGGCTCTGAGGGACTGGGATTTCTTTAAGTGTAGCATGTCCAACAGCTCTGGGTTTGACATGGCCTTGTATGTTAAGCAGAGATCGCCTCTGAGTAGAAAATATGCGACAGAGTATAGCTGGGGTTTTTTAAGGCGGTCAGCATAGGGCATCTGCTTTAGGCCTGTGATTCTTTTAGTGAGGTATTTCTGCGGCCTTTCCAGTTGTTGCAGATGTCTTGAGAGGTACATACCAAATGGGGCATTGTATTATATAATGGGTCTAATAAGGGATGAGTACAGTGGGACAATGACCTCCTTTTTTCTGGATGAAAAGCCCTTAGTGATGAGGTGTGCTACATAGAAGGATTTCCTGATGGTTGTGGCAATCTGGTTTTCGAAGATGAGACCACTGTCCACCTGTGCCCCTAAGTCTCTTATCACACTTTCGGTGTTTAGTGTACTGCCACCTATGCGGTAATTCATGGGTACATGTTTTTTCCCAAAGGGGATAACTATACATTTCTTGGCATTGAGCTTGAGTCCATGGCTCTGGCACCAAGCATCTGTTTCTTTAAGGCCCTTTTGTACAGTATCCACATCATTTGGGGATTCAATAATGGCTCCCAGTTTGCAGTCATCTGCGAACTTTGTTAGCAAGAGTCCCTTAGTGTTGATGCCAAACAAGAGTGGTCCCAGGACTGAACCCTAAGGTAACTCCACTTGTCACTTGTCTGGAGCTGGGTTTGGAGTCGGCTACTTTTACAGTCTGGGTTCTGTCAGTAAGCCAGTTGACAACTCATCGAGTGACGTACGGATTAATGCCCAGCTTAGCAAGTCTATCTATGATTCCAGAGTAGGGGATGGTGTCAAAGGCCTTGGCGAGGTCCAGATAGGCTGTGTGGACCGCCTTACCCTCATCCACGGCTCTGGAGACTGATTCGAAGAAGTCAATCAGGTTCAGGAGACAAGAGTGGCCCTTCATGAAGCCAAACTGGGTGGGGTCCAGTGTTCAAAGGTTGCCACTGTCTTTGTTTATCAGTTCCATGGCCTTGCAGATCAGGCTCGTCAGACTGATGGGGTGGTAGTTCCCGGTATCCAAGGTGGATTCCACCTTGTGGAGTGGGATAACTGTAGCTGGGTGCCACTCAGTGGGCATGAAGCCTGAGGTGAGGCTATAATTAAACATGACACTTAGGTGAGGTGCCAGTTCATTTTGTAGTTCATGTAGTACACAGCCCGGTATGTCATCTGGTCCCATGGATGCTGTATTCTTACCTTTGGAGAGTGCGTTTTTTACGTGTGTGGCCATTATTACCTGACTTTGGCAATCTTCCAGTATTGAGATGGGCTGTTTAGGGGGTGTGAGGGGGATGAAGTTGGCACTGAACTGATCTGCCAGGATAACTGCAGTATCCTTGGAATCAGTATATTTAATGCCATTCTGATGTAGCTCAGAGCAGATCTGAGCATTGCCATTTAGATTCTTGACATAGTTATAGAATGCCTTGTGATTGTCTTTGGAATCTTTGGCAATTTTATTTTTGTAACTAGCTTTGGAGGATTTTATGAGGGATCTCAGCTTCTTACTGAGGCTGGTAAGGGAGTTTTTTGCATCCTGGGATTTTCCTCTTTTCTGCAACAGTTTCTTCCTTTTGCTGTAAAGTTTGTTTATTACAGGGGACCCCCAGATTGGCTTCCTTTTTTTGGAGGAGAGCATCTTGGATCTATTTAGGATGGCACGATTCATGCATGAGTGGATGTGCTTATACAGTGCCTTAGTGTAGGATTCAACAGTCGAACTTTCAGTTCCCGTCTGCATGGGTGTCATGAAGTTTGCCACTTATGACTCGAGTAGCATGAAGTTGGCTCTGGAGAAGTTTTTTTATGGAGGTTTCCTTACAGGGGGGTGAGATGTGGATGTTAAGGGTGATTAGCTTATGGTCAGACCTGACCAACGAGGGGGTGACCATAGGTGTAGAGCATCAATTTCCCATGTTGGTAATGGCCAGGTCTAGGATATTGGAGCCCTTGGTGGGATTATGGATTAGTTGATCCAGGGCGTTGGAATTTATGATTTCCAAGAACCGTTGGGCAAAGGTACTGGTACACGAGTAGTTTTCCCAGTTAATGGCAGAGTAGTTGAAATCTTAATCTTATCTAAATATTTTCCAGTATGTTTAGAAAGGTGTAGTGAGAATCTTGGGGCATGGTGGGGGATCTGTAGAAAGCTACAATTTGGATTGCAGTCTTACCTAGTGTTAGTTGCACCTGGAGAATTTCAGACGCATTGTGTTGGGCAACTAGCCAGGTGGTGTGAATATCCTTGGTGAATATGGACACTCCTCCTTGGTGGCCGAAAAGTGTGGTAAGAGTTGTAGCCTGGTATTGCAGGGGTGCTCCCTGTTAAATTTTTACAACTCCAACAGTATCCAGTATCAAAGCCCCGACTGAAGTCAATCTATGCAAGAACCTCTGGAAAAGCCCTATTCTCCCATGATGTCGCAAAAGTATGGAATACCCTCCCTCCTGATCTAAGGTTACAAAATCGCACAATCACATTTAAAGACCTCCTCAAATCACACCTTTATGCTAACCCCCTTTGCAACTGCAATGACCCCCCCCCGAATCCGAATCCTACTGTAGGCAGGTTACCTCGAGGCTTCTGATGCATACTTTTCACTGTCATCTTGGTCCATCTTTTCACTGTCATCTTGGTCCATCTATGTGCATTGTATATTTTATAAATATGTGCTTACTCTGAGAATCCTATATACATATATTGTACTTGTACTATAAGATCTATGATTACATGTCTGTATTATAAAGCTTGTATTGCATATAACTGTTTTTGCCTTTTATATGTTAGCATTCTACCACTTGTTATCCCATTACTATTACTGTATTTATCTGTCATGCCTGCTAAAAATGTCAGCATCCTACATGTTGTTATTCTTTAACAACCATCTATTCACATTTTAACTTCTTGGAGCTTCTCTCCCCAGGACTCCGCTGAAAATGGACACTAGCTGTCCAGTTGGATTATCCTGGTAAAACAAATGTTAAAATAAAAAATAGGAACATATTCTACTTGGTTATTAGGATTTGTGTTAGCATACATTTTCTGAAACAGAGGTGCGCGTGAGAGACTGTGTAACAGTGACAGAAAAGACGTTTGCATACCTCTGGACCTTTCAGCTGAAGAAATCTGGATAAAGCCTAAAATAAAGAGGGAACAAAGGCTCAAAATAGGACCAGATTTTAATTACTACTCATAAAATTACAAACTTGCTTAATTAAAATGATTTGTGTTAGTATGAATTTTCTGAAGAAAATAATAGAAACTCAAACGTATGCCATTATTTAGTAACTTCAATCTCCAATGACTGGCAACAAACCCAACATTTTAGGAGTAAGGGACCAAAAAATAAAGTAAATGCCTGGATATTTTTAAGTGTTGTATTTTTGCATGTAAAATGCTTCAACCAACACTATTAACATATAGTACAGCACGTTTGAAACATTAGGCGGAGGAACTATTTTACAACAAAAATATATTTAAAAAATATATAGTACTTAAAAAAATAATTAAGTAAAACACAAACATTTTACAGAGACCCCATTCACTAAGCACAATAATGTGTAATTAACTCTCTTTCATGGTTGCAGAAGCCTTCTGCCTGCAGCATCGGGCTCATAACACTCCTGAGCAGGAATTAATTACAGATTAACACCACCTCGTTGCTTGCTTCTTCCATTCTGTTTAATAACACATTGTCTGCTTGAACACCTAAGTAATTGCATCCATACTTAACATAAATCTCTCTGTAATTTGTTGAGCATAAACAAGAAGCGATTATTATTTCTCTTGCTGTAATATCTCTGATCCTCTTTCCAATACACAGAACCCATCCTTAACTTGTTCCAAGTAAAAAAAGTAATAGGATATCAGTGACCCAGTATTCAGCATGGGTAACACTTTAGATGTACACTGTCGAAATGAATCAGATAATTCACAGAATTACACTTTAAAGACACATTATTAAATGCCAACCTAAATAAAGCAGAAACTGAAAGAAAAGAGAATGCCTGTGAAAGATGTAACCAAATACTGCATACAGGTACATAAAAAGCAAAAGTTCTTTTTAAGAATAACTGTGTGTGTGTTTTGCTGGATTTGCTTTTAGCGAAACTGTTTTTCTTTGTTTTAAAGACAAGTTACTAGAAGTAATGCACTCTCGAATATCAACATTCAAACAGATAAATTAGAAGGGCACACTCCACTGCATAATGCTTTCCTAGTAATAAAACCACAACTTGTGTCACTGTGGTGCTTTGCAAGCATTGTTTATGCATTTGATGGCATAAATATACAGCACCTTCAAAGAAGGTATTTAACAAAACATTTACAGGGTTGGACATCTGTACATATAATATTAAAGCACAAGATGTATACTTAACAAAGGGCCCAAGTCACACAGTGTTTCATGTACTGATATGTTGTGCACTTGCCACTCACGTCAAGAAATAAAAGAAAACATATAATCTTACCTTAGTAAACTGAACTGTGTCATAGATCCAGAGCTGCTACCCAACAATCCCTTTTTCCATATCAGTAATTTTTCCGCAAGAGGTACATTCCCAGTATATGATGCTTCGAGGAGTTCTTGCTTTTCCCCCATTATTATCACCACAATAGGCTAACCCCAAAATACAGGTAAAATATCACTTCAATTCCAGTCAGAGAAATCCAGATTAACATCCTAAACAGGATAGCAGAGTATTTCTCATCAGATGAGAGTGAGAAATGTCATTGGGCATATAACAATGTGGAAGCAGTAACACAAGAATGGAATGTCTTCTTGTTTTTAAAATTTAGCGCACAGGCGGAAAAGAAGAACAGGACATATGTGTGACAATGCACACACAGACAATGCAACAGGTGTGCGCGACTGGACCATTCTTTAAGAACACCACCCTTAAAAACAAAAACAGTATTTATTTTTAAATTAAAAAGTAAATATGAGTGTACCCCCTTGCACCTGACTGCAGGCACCCATGGTAACAGGATGTATAAAATTGATATTACTTAAAAATACTTACAAAAAGAACAATTATAACATGGAAACATTCCATTCTTTTAATTATGAGTATTATGCTTCTTATTGTTCATCCCTCTATAAAATAATCTTTGTTTTAGATTTCGACATTTTCTACATCCAAAACGTGGAACGAACATTACCTACAAATTGATTAAGTTCTGGTAATGCATTTAATATTCCTCAGTTATTTTAATCACAATAGTTACCTCTTTAGTTTTAGAATTATAGTAAGTTCTACCAAAAAATCAGAACATCCGCTGGCTTTACCATAAAGGGGGTGCCCTCTGAACAGTTCCACAAGTACACACCAACAATTGTGCTTGATGAATAAAGCACAACCAAATGCACCACGGCAATGTATCAAAAATTGCAGTTCCACTCCTCAGGAAACAGTGAAAAATAGTTTAGTGAAACAAAATACAGCCACAACACAGAACTGGGATTGAGCGCACTTTCATCTATGATGAGGATCGTGGTTAATTATAGTAAGTTATACAAAGCGCATCATGATTTTGTTTAGCTTGTCTTGGTAATGCTTTATGGGGCATTGTGCAAAATAAGGTCTTGCGGACATCTGCCTTTCTTCAATAACAAATTCTGACATCTCATTTAATAACCACTCATCATAGTGTCTTAATCAAAATTCTTTTCAGCCACTTGATTATTAAAAACATCATTATCTGCAGTTAATCTTCTGACTCTTAACAATTCCTTTATAAATATGATGTGGGTGCATGCTGCGGCTATGCAGATATTTATTAGCCTGTACTGCCTTTTTACACACACTAGTCGATAATTTTCCATTTTAACAATTCTTATATTCAAAAATTAATTTCATCTCTTGAGGAAGTTAACTTAAGTTTTCAATGTACTCCTGGTGCTTCTAGTCAACTCCTGTGCTTCTCTGTGTGATACACTGAAAAATGTTTCACTGACACAGTCTCTCTCTGAGCTTTATTATCAGAAAAAATAAGCAAGCAGAGTACCCTTCTGTTTGACACCTCACTTTTTTGATGGACAAACTTTTGTATTTCTTCCTTAGCATGTTCTGCATTAAAAAATGACCTTGACCCTCAAGGGAAAAAATATTCTGAAGGTAGCTGGATTCAGCAGCTTGAATCTCATGGAATAACCTCACTCCTGTTCTGCCTGGTGTATAGTGAATAATCATTTTCCACACTCTACTGTCTCCAACTTTTAGTACTTTGTTCTTCTGCCAGTTTTGCCAGACACAACTCTTTCTGCTGGTAGGACTGCATCTTTACTGTTAGAGGTCTTGGTTGGTTTCTCAAGGCCAGGTTTGAGCATACACACAATGTGCTCTTTCAATTAACACCTCCTGCTGTGGAATACCAGTCCATTTTCTTATTTGTGCTTTCATAAAAAGAATATAGTGTGTTCCTTCCAGTTTCTCTGGTACTGCTGAAAATCTCAGGTTTTCCCTACATGCTCTGTCCTCTAATTCCACCATTTTTTTTTTGAAATATCCCTTCTTGAACAGTCTCGTACTCAGCCAGCATTTTCTTCATTTCGACCTCCAAATTTTGCTGTTTTATAAGCTTGTCTGAATATCTGTTTAAAGTTTCTTCCATTTTTCCAGCCTTTTATTTGAGCTGATAAACTCTTTCAGTGTCTTGGTTATTTTAATGAGCTTTGAGCAAATCTGACTTTTTTTTCCCTCTAGATTGCTGGAAGTCATGTCATGCACCAAAGCTGGTGCTTGAACTGCTTTTTGCTGAATAGATGCAGGATTCTTCCCAGCTAGTGTTGTCTCCTCAGCTTTTGTGGTTGATTTTCTTTCAGCTTCCCCAAATTTCTTCTTTGCTGGCATCGGGGCAGCGCACGTACTAGCCAGTAATTGAAATTTACCCAAAAAGGCAAATTTACTGGCTCTCTTTTCTGAGTTTCTGTTTTCAATCTGGGAGAGCTGAAATTATGCTGTTACAAAGTGTGCAGCTATAATGGAAGTTTCCAGATGTATTGCAGATGTTGAGTGTGGACACATTTTTCTAAACTATTTGCAGTTACCCCCACTAGCAATAGAACAGAAATCTGCCCAGCTGTTGCCACCTTTATCCAGAGTTAAAGAATGATTTTTTTAAACAACTGACATGGGAGACAGATTTTAAGGAGAATGGAGTCAAATCTGTGGGATACTGGGCAGATGAGTAGCAGAACTCTCTGAGGTGCTTTCTCAAGAAGGATGCTGCTACATTTAACAAGTGTAGTTGAAGGTACATGTTATGTTATACTCAGAGTCACTAAGCATAGGGTTGGGGTGTGGTGATGTTCTGGGGCATAGCAGATGATAAATGGCAGCCCAGAATGTTTAGGGTAAGTTTCTTTATTATTTTACAAGTTAATATTTAATATTTTTTATCTTTATTTAAAACGACTTCAACATGTTTTTTTTCAGAGTTCTATAGGTTTGGTAGGTCTGACTGGTTTTATTCAGGTGCAAGTGTCACCAGGTTCTTTCTATCTCATTTATAATCTGTTTAGTTGTCTGGGTTACTGTTCAGTTGAATTTATTTTTACATGTTTATTTTCAGGTGGGACTTTTGAGTTAAAGATGTTAAGAAGGTGGCAGTGAAAGTTTCAGTTGCCTTGTCTAGATTCTAGAGTTTGTGCTTGAAGGTCTTTAATAGAGAGGGGTGAGTTCTTTTATGAGGTTTCAGTATATAAGTCATGGTGCATCTGTAAAGGAATCAGCAATGAACGGATATAAGTCATGGTCTATGTTGTACTGAGGGATGGTTTCTTCTGTTACACCTGGCCATATAAGTAGGGTAAAGGTCACTAAAGATATCAGGTAGGATGCCAGTTTGGTGGCATTTCTAAGGTGGATGGTGAGGATCCAGTCAAGGGTAGAACAGATGTTTGACGACATGTTAAATCATGTGGGGACATCACTGAGTCATATGCAGTTATAAAGATTTACTCCTTAGTGAATAAAAGATGCTTTGCCAGTAGTGGACTAGTTAATATTAACATCACCAAATTTGATGGTTTCAAGTTTGATATTTGCTAAAACTCACAACAGGATGTCTTTAATTGTAGGATGATCATTACTGGGGGCTGTAAATGGCTATGATACAAACAGATTGCTTAAATGTTTAAATGGAGAACAGTAATTAAAACTTTTGCATTATTGACATTTACAACCCTGAGTAATGACCATGCTACAATTAAAGATCACGGAGGTTTCTCACCAAGAAATTACATGGTAGGTTCATAGGTTGGTACTAGGCTGTTGGCCCTAGGGACTATACAAGCCTAGCCATAACAATTCCCTGGCTATTTCTTCCCACATTATTTACTTTCCTGGACCCCTGTCTAGCAGGGCGACTGACGTGATCCCTGGGGTGAATTTCCTTTCTCCCATCCAATCGTCAAGGTTTCTCTTGAAGAGGTCCAAAGAGGCACTCTGCTTGACATGTATGGGCAATCTATTCCCTAGTCTGGGGAGTCTCTGGGTCAGGAAGCTATCCCTCCAGCATGTTTTGTTTATTGTGATGACAAGGTTTAGATCCCTGGAGCGTGTAGCTCTGAGGGATTGGGATTTCTTTAAGTGTAGCATGTCCAACAGCTCTGGGTTTGACATGGCCTTGTATGTTAAGCAGAGATCACCTCTGAGTAGACGATATGCGACAGAGTATAGTTGGAGTTTTTTAAGGCGGTCAGCGTAGGGCATCTGCTTTAGGCCTGTGATTCTTTTAGTGAGGTATTTCTGAGGCCTTTCCAGTTGTTGCAGATGTCTTGAGAGGTACATACCAAATGGGGCGTTGTAATCTATAATGGGTCTAATGAGGGATGAGTACAGTGGGACAATGACCTCCTTTTTTCTGGATGAAAAGCCCTTCGTGATGAGGTGTGCCACATAGAAGGAATTCCTGACTGTTGTGGCGATGTGGTTATCGAAGGTGAGACCACTGTCCACCTGTGTCCCTAAGTCTCTTATCACACTTTCTGTGTTTAGTGTACTGCCACCTATATGGTAATTCATGGATACATGTTTTTTCCCAAAGGGGATAACAATACATTTCTTGGCATTGAGCTTGAGCCCATGGCTCTGGCACCAAGCATCTGTTTCTGTAAGGTCCTTTTGTAGAGTATCCACATCATTTGGGGATTCAATAATGGCTCCCAGTTTGCAGTCATCTGCAAACTTTGTTAGCCAGAGTCCCTTAGTGTTGACCTGTACTTCAGAGAAGTAGATGCCAAACAAGAGCGGCCCCAGGACTGAACCCTGAGGTTCTTACACAGAAAGACTGAAGAGCCCTGTAACTGTATTCTGTATACTACAGGTTGCTAAGAGGTGACCTGTGCCTGGCTTACAGGGCAGTCTCTAACCCGGCCCTTAAGGAAATGCTACACATTCATAAATGAAAATACACAAGGGTCACGCACTCCAGGGATCTTAACCTAGTCTCTCACATGGATACTGATGAAGTCTGGGTTATATTTGGATGGAAGTGCTCAATTCTGTCTAGAATAAAATTGTTGTTCCTGTTTCCGCAGCCTGGTTCTATTTCTTTCCCCAAGTTTGGAGTTGTGTATTTTTGGCATTTGTGTTTTGTGGTACAGAGTTTCGGATGAACAGGTCATACTGGAGAGATAGCTACATCTCCCAGAGACTACCACTTCTTTGGAACAAGCTCCCAATTCACATGAAACAGACCCCCTCCCTGACCTTCTTCAAATACAACCTAGATCAATGAATGGGTGACTGCAAATTCATTCCTGCACTGACACTCATGTCCCTCATGGACAGAGGAAGTCAGTATTAGCTACCATAGATGCCTACCTCTGTGAACTTCCTTCACCTAACTACCGATAATTGGGGTAGCTCTGAATAAATATGGCTAGGCTTGAAAGGGCTCTAGGCCCGTTAGCCTAGTAGCCTTCTATGAACTTATAAAAGCTGGTACATGAACAGGCTATTGCTGGATAAGGGGTGTGTCTGAGTATATAACTGCTCTTCCACCTGTAACCATTTGAAATGTTGGGACCCACTAGATCAAGTCCCGAAATACCAGACAGAATGGATGAAAGATCAGACATGTACACTAAATCCGCAAAGCCATTTCTTGGAATATTCCTTTTTTTCTAAAGTATGATGATCTTAGAGTTTGTATATACATGTTCAGGGGGGTGTGGAGGTGCTGGGTATCTTGCCCCCCCCCTCCCTGCAAAAAGAAGTGTAAAGGAGTAGAGTGAGATTCACTCTTCTCCTGTATGTTCGGTCTTTTTTTTCCAGCTTATCGGCACTCAGCATTTTGAGTGGCAACATGTCAATAGGGAATGTATTTCACCTCCTTTTTAGTATTGTAATTTAGTCTAAAACTGTTGTATCCCTGTGGTGTTATTTCTTCATTCTTATTCTTTGGTTTAAGCCAAGCTTCTGTGAGTACTAAAATGTCAGGGGTAAGCTGTGCCATCCAAACATGCAGCTCAGCTACTTTGCTGCAAAACACTCCTCATATTAATATGGAAACGTTCTAGATTATTAAATTTTACAGTTATACAAGGGTTCACTTCATACATTATCAACATCTGTGTTTACTCACCTAGTCTCTCTACTCTAAACACTGTTCTTCTCACTGATAAACTTAAGTGCAAGGCTCACTGATAGTTTTTATGAAGCATAGGGATCTTCTGCTCCTGCCTCTGTCTGATCCATTCGCCCTCACTTCACTTGGTCTCTCTCTGCCCCCCCCCCCATTCCCACCCACCCACTTTTTCTTTACATATACACTCTTACACACCACATCTCTTTCTCCTACCCAACCAATCACTCCCTCTAGCTGATCTAACACCTGCTTCACACCTATAACCACTCCCACCTATCTCTCCTCCCTTACATTCTCACTACATCACCTTCCCCTCCTTACTTACTCCATATCATTTGTAGTCACACCCTCTCTGCTTTCTTTGCTTTCACTACTCTTAATCACTGCATTCTTGACTCATCTACAGCTCTTCCCTCTCCCAACCTACTCTCCAGTTATGTGGCCACTCTATCTCTTCACCACCTTTGTCTTCTTCCTCTCTCTAACAACCTCTTACCTTTCACCACTCTACTATCAATCCCCTTCACCTACTCTCCCCTATATCCCTAACAGTGGCACTATTTCTTACCCACAATTAATCTCACCACTTCTCTTCCCTATTTTGCCATCTTACATATTCATAGTTCTTACTTGTTCTAACTCATCTCTCTCCTCTGGTCAGAAACTAAGATTTCCTACTACTCTGAACTTACTCTCTTCGACACTCTTCTTTTGAATGGAGACATACACCCTAACCCATGGTCTCCCATATCTTCTTTGCACAATATCACTACTCATACCCTTCCCCCTCACTTACCCTTTCCTACCAGTAATTCCCCTTCCAAATCTCTAAAAATCTTCTCTCTAAATATTGAAAGTATAGTAAATAAAGTAATAGACCTGCACTCCTGGATACCTAACACATTCTTGCCCTATCAGAAATATGGCTGAAACCTCACATCCTTAACACAGAAATCCTACCTCCAGGTTATAACATCTTTCGGTCAGACAGAACCAATAAACAGGAAGGAGGGAATGCTATCCTCTATTCTGAGCTACTTAACCTGTCCACTCTCTCCATCTCTGTTCCCTGCTTCTCACCTGCTGAAATACTCATCATAAATTGTTACCTCAACCCTCACAAAAAATTGCCATAGTCTCTATATACATTCCACCTGGCGATAATATTCCCATCCTAGAGAACTTCCTCTCCTGGATTACTCACCATATCTCTTATGAAGCTATCATACTTGAAGACACTAATACAGACTGGACCAAACTGCCCCACTCATCCCCTACCCATAGTCTTAACTTCCATGGTTTTCATCAACACATCTCCACCCGTACTAGAACAAACAAAAACACCTCATCCAGACCCATCCTTGACTGGATCCTTACTTCAGTTCCTCACCTCTACTATAATCCCAGTACACTTCCCACTCTCCAACCTTTATACACAGATTCACCCAACACTCACCTAAAGACCCTACTTACATGGTATGCCAAAACTTTATCCACTTCGACCCAGACACTTTTAACTCCAAACTATCTGGCATTAAATGGTCCTCCTCTATCACCTCCCTCTCGGTGAGGCAGTAAATTCCTTCAATAAGATGTTCCTTGACACACTTGATTCTGTCATTCCTTTCAGAAAACCAGAATCAAATCCAAATATGCCCCCTGGCTAACAAAACAAACATGCTCCATCATGCACAAAAGAGATTCTTCCTGGAAATATGTGGCAATAAAAAGAAGAACACAATATCAAATACCACAGTAGGAAGGAAAGCCTGGGTTAAAAACAAGTCCCCTCTCTTACTACAGACAAACAGAGAGCTCAGAAACCTGGCTAAAAAACTTGTCAACAAAGACAAGAGAGCTTTTTCCCCCTAACTACAGTAACACACAAAAATCCAAAAACATTCTGGACCACCATCAACAACCTACTCCACCTAGGTAACCCCACTACTCCCAGCCCCTTTCTTAACAACACTGCTTCTGAAACTGCCTCCCTCAACAACTATTTCATAAAAACTATTCAAAACCTCACACTTAATAGAAATAACAGTACATCTCACTCAACACCTCCTCGACCCCATAACAAAACTCTCCTCAATGCTTTTTCTTTCCAACCAGTGCAGTTACTACAATTCAATCTCTCCTTAACAAACTTAAACCCTGCTCTCCCTCAGCAGACCAACTACCCCCTCATTTCCTAAAAACAGCTGCACAATCCATCACCTTACCCTGTCTCTATTCTTATTAACCATTCCATCTCAGAAGCCCTGGTCCCTGACATTTGGAAATCCTTCTATACTATCCTTCTTCACAAAGGTGACAACTCTACAGATCCTTCTAACAATTGACCAATTACTATCCTATCCCCGTATCCAAAATTTTGGAAAAGTACATCCATGTTCAGCTACTCAAACACCTTCTCGATAACAGTCTCCTCACACTCCTACCCAACAAGGCTTTAGGTCCCACCTTAGCACTTCTATTGCATTATTGTCATTTAGCTAAATAATAGCTGAAGCCCATGACAATAACATCCTCATCTCCAGTCTTTTCCTCAATCTTTCAAAGGCCTTTGATACTCTCTCTCATTCTAAACTTCTAACTAAACTCTCAGACTTACACCTTTCTACCTTCTCCATCAACTGGTTCTTTAGCTATCTCTCCAGCAGGCAGCAATCTGTCCACTGGCAAACTGTCCTCTCTCCATTCCTCCCTGTTAATACTGGAGTTCCCCAAGGATCAATTCTGGGCCCCCTCCTGTTTAATATATTCAGTAATAAACTTCACTCTGCTACTAACCTCTCTACATGTCTACAGTATGTTGACAACTCCACACTCATTACCTCTGCCCACAACATCCCTGATCGACTAGCTCTCACACAACAAACCTTTTCCTCTGTCAAAACCTCATATTAAATCCAAAAAAATAAACAAACTCCTCAGCTTCTTCCCGAAAACACTTGCCCAGCACAAAACCTCCTTCTCTATATCTTCTCTCAACAACACCATTATTAAACCTGAACCCCATACTAAACTACTTGGGGTTATCATTGACGAATTAAAATTTGATATTCATATTCAACAAAGTATACAAAAGGACCCACCAGAAACTTGGACTCCTCTTTTGTAATCAAAAATTTCTGTCACCCTCCTCCAAACCCTTCCTCACTCAGGCCTTTCTCCTACCCTGCCTTCTTTACACTGCCCCAGTCCTTACTCATGTTCACACATCTCATCTCTAAACTAGAGCAAAACTATAACATAATTGCCAGATTTGCCGCCAACCTTCCTTATAAAGCTCACCACTGTCTTGCCCTTAAGTCACTCCAATGACCAGAAATTTCCAAACAGCTACTTATACCCCAGCTACATATTGCACACTCTATCCTATATGAACCCTCATCCTGTCCCTCCATCTCCAATTTAGCCTCCTTCTATATCCCCCCCCCCCCTCGTCACCTCCGTACTGCCAGTAAACACCTCCTTCAGTTATATAAATCCAACAAAACCATTGGTAAGACCCTTTACAAATACTCTGCAGCCCACGTTTGGAACTCACACCCTCTCAACATAAGAAGTATTCAGCATAAATACATGTTTAAGAAAGAACTTTAACTTTTTCTTGAAGACTTGGTCATGCCCTTGTCAACCCCCCCACTTGAACTAGTCTCCACTCTTCTCATCATATCTGCTTTTCCCTAGTAACTCTTTTTCCTCCTTGTACTTGCTCTATCAAACTGTATTCATACTGCACTCCTTTGTGTAATATTCTCTAAACTGTTTGATTATTTGGCCTATGCTACACACTGTTCTCAAATTTTGGAGACTGTACTTGTTAACTGTTATTTTACCTTTGCATTGTACTGCTGTGCATACATTTTTGATTTGTACTACATTTCTGTGACCCTACTTTAATATTTTGTAAATATCAGTTACTTGCATTAATTCCGGAGCTTTTCTCTTCGAGTCTCCACTGAAAATGGACTCCTGGCTCAGCTGGACTAACCCAGTTAACAAATGTCAATAAATAAATAACATTTTGATGGATAGAAACTCTTACTCCTGGTAGTGGCAGGAATTTTGGGTTGAGGAAGAGGATACAGGTATAATAGGAATAGGATGAATGTCTCCAGATCCTTGAAGTTTATAAAAAGTTAGAGATATGATCGGGTGGGAGGCCATATTTCCAATGAGAGGAAAAGGGAAATAGGCACTGCTTTTTCAGCTTGGATGAGAGATATCTAGGTGAAGTGGGGGTAACTGCAAATAGTTTAGAAGCTATGAAAGGAGTTTGGAAAACTTTAACTGATCAAGTCTTTGCTTGTGTTAGGAGCAGTAAAAGATCATTGAAAGGGCAAAATTAGGCTGTAGGTATGGGTAAGGGTACTCTGCTCATATAGTTGGCATTACTGAGTTAGTGGCTCTTGAATTGATAGGTGGGTAGTACTGATTACGTTGTATGGTCCGATATTAACACCAGCAAGAAAGATAAGGAGTACAGAAGAGAGTTGTACGAATGTTAAGTGGAGTTATGATATAGAAGCTAATAGTCTTAATGTGACAACCAATAAATGAGCAAGGAATAGGTATATAAATTGGAGTGGAGTACAAACAGGATTTCTAGATTAGTTGTGACATCAATGGAGATACAAGTCTTGGTTAAAAGGGGAGAATAAACTGAGTTGCTGTTGAACAATGCAAGATGGGCAATGGGGAAGAGTTTGCGGTGGAATTTGTAGTGTACTTACAGAAGTGAAAAATCAAGAGATGTGATGTGTCTAACCAACAAGAACAAGTGACAAGCAGAGATGAAATGATGTATAAAAGAAGGGAGGAGCTTGCAGTATAAGGTAGATGAAAGTTCATGGAAAATGTGAAGAAGAGATGAATAAGGTTAAATGCAAGTGTATTATGTGCTGTGGCGATATCTGATTAGGTGTACAATCTGGACAGGATGTAAAAAAGTATGGGCCGTGAGTGTGAGTTGGAGTTTGGGGTAGGACAAGGAAGCAAAGTGAAGCTGAGAGTAGCAAAGCTAAGCTAAGTGGGCTGAAACCAGTCCATCTAGGGCAACCTCCTCTAAGACAAATGGTTACGGAATGTCAAAAAGGGACTGACATGCAAGCCAGTGGTTTTAAATGAGAAGTATTTAACAAATAAGGGTGAAAAGGGTAGCAAGAACATTAGAAGACAGCTATCATACAGGGCAGAAGGTGCATAGTACAAAACTGAGATATGGGAAAATGTCTTAAGTATACTACGCACTGTCACTGAAAGTTAAATAAGCTGAGACTATTTTCTATGAGGTGTAATGTTTTCACTCTGTTTAGGAGATATGCCATTGCAGAAGAGACACTGGCTGTTCTAGTCTCCTTGTTTTCTTTCTTTTTTAATAAGCATCTTTATTAAATCACAAGTACACATACATTAATATAAAAAACACACAATGAAAGTTATGTACTCACCACAGCAATATATTTGTATTGTCTCTTTCCATCTGGTTCAATCTGTGGGTTAACAGATCCGACTAAGATCGGAGGCTGGCCTGGGAAGGAGAAGTACCAGCATCCTGGAAGAAGGTGGTGGTAATGGTAATACCTAAAGAAGGTAAAGGGCCAGCTTCATACAAGCCCATTTCAATACTAAAACATGACTGTAAATTGTTTAGGTCTATAATGGCTAAAAGAATGGCAAACGTGATACCAAAATTGATAGATATGGATTAGTGTGATTTTGTGGAGGGGAGGCAAACATATGACAATATTAACAGAACATTGATGGTCCACAGGGAAAACCACTTTTATTGGTGGGTCTTGATGCAGAGAAAGCATTTGACAGAGTAAACTGGGACTTCATGAGAAGGACAATGGAAGCATTTGATTTCCCTGATACAATTATAAGGTTGATTAGAAGAATATGTGAGAGATCGGAGGAGTGGGTTAAAGTGGGTGGGGTCCTCTCCAATAACTTCTGCTTGAATAGAGGAACTAGGCAGGATTGTCTGCTTTCCCCTTTGTTGTTTGCATTATATTTAGAACCACTGGCAAAGAAAATAAGGGACTCTGAAATTCAAGGATATAATTGGCATGATAGTCAGGAAAAGCTGGCTCTATATGCAGATGATATTATTTTATACATGACAAAAACAGAAAGGGACATTACTGCGTTATGGAACATTTTAAGACAGCTTCATATCTTTTCAGGATAGAAAATTAATGAAGCTAAAAAAAGGCAATAGCGGTAAATTATGTACCCACACATGAATTGGTCCAACAATATCCATATTTATGGGGACATAATAAAATGAAGTATTTAGGAGTATGGACTCGAAATGACTCTGTGGTGGCAGCTAAGGCTATGTGGGAAGAGACTAAACAGAAGATGACACAAAAATTGAGAAACTGGAACTTTTGTTATATGGATATGGATACTAAGATACAAGCCATTAAAATGTGTTTAGTCCCTTTAGTCTTATACACAGGTCAGGCATACTTTTATCAACCGGAGCAGAAGGTGTGGAGAGGAATTAAAAAAGAGTTGAAGGATTTTATCTGGGAAGGGAAGACAGCAAAGGTCAAGTGGAATAAGCTGATTCTATCAATAGAACAAGGTGGACTAGGATTACCTAATTTGAGGGGGTACTTTACAGTAACATAGTTAAGGCTGTTATACATAGCACAAGCAGAAAACTATAATTTAAAGTGGAAAGGAATGATGCTGACACAGAGGGGAAGCTCAAGAAATAAGGAGAGATTGGGATTTTGGATGCAGACTCTTAAGGAGAACAAGAAAATCATACAGAGTATTATATTCATAAAATAGCAGGGAGTGTTCTAAGAACCAAACCAGCATGAGAATGGAGAAAAGAGATTTTGCCGATAGGGATGACTGCGGTCAGGGACACAGATAACAGAAAAGAAGGGGATGGAATTTATTGGAGAAAACTGGCAAAGGAACCAAGGTATTGGGAGCAAATAACTAGAAAGAGAAAGGTCATAGAATGGGAAGAGGCCAATAATTTATTTAGACTGCAGGTTACAGATTGCCTTCCTTATCAAGGATTGATATCAGAGTATAGGCAAAGAGAAAGAAATAGAGTGCTCCTAAATGAAAGACCATCACTGGTAGGGTTTTTAATAGAATCTAGAACAGAAGCTGCCATTAAAAAAGGAATAATTAGTAAAGCATATAAAATACTGCTTGATAATTATAAGACTCGATCAGAGGAGCATAGAAAGGATTGGGAAGGGAGATTGGATAAGCAACTCACAAAGAGACAATGGGAGGATATATGTATATCTCTCAAATATACAACAAAGTCTAGAAGATTTAGGATCATTGCCTGGAAGTGTTTACATAGGTATTTTTATATCCAAGTAGACTCCAAAGAATGTTTCCTCAGGTAGATAGCAAATGTTGGAGGTGTGAAGGGCAGGAAAGAGGTAGCTAGGAACACGTGTTTTGAAAGTGTGATGAGCTGGCAGACTTTTGGGATTCTCTGCAAACCGAATGGACTGACTGGGGAAATGACTTTTTTGAGTTATGCTACATAATCGGAATTGCCTAGACATATTACAGTATTTTAATGCTGCTTTCTTATCTATCCTGGATAAGCATGCTCCCAAACGTTCCATTAGAATGAAGTCTAACCCATCCCCATGGCTTTCTAATGAAACTAGGAATCAAATTCTACTTAGGAACAAAGTCTGGACTAAATGGAGAACCTATAGAAATAGCTCTGATCACCTATATTATAGGCAGCTTAGAAACAGTACAAAAAAGCTATACTTACAGATAAAAAAATTACTATTGTAAACTTCAGCAAACTCATAAAAATAATCCCCAACAGTTCTGGTCTTGTATAAATAAGCTCCTTTCCCCAGGTAAGTCCCGAACACCCACCCCACTTAATGCAGATCCAAATACTCCCCATCAAACTGTCAATACCTTCAACTCTTTCTTCACTGACACTATACAATCTCTAGCTACTCAACTTATCTCAGAAAACTCCAGCATTCCCATCAACTTACCACACTCTTTCTCAGAATTCCGACTACAACCCATCTCTACCTCTCTCATCTATAAACTTATACAAAAACTTAAGCCATGTACTCCATCTGCTGACCAACTTCCTTCTCAATTTCTCCAAAAAGCAGCTAAGGAAATTGCTTACCCTATATCTATCCTTATAAATAGGACAATCCAGGAAGGAACCATCCCAAATATTTGGAAAATCTCCCACATCATCCCCTTACATAAAGGTGGGAACTCCAATGATTATTCCAACTACCGGCCAATTGCTCTCTTATCACCCCTAGCAAAAATTATGGAAAAATGCATTCACAAACAACTTCTATGCCATCTCTCTCAACAGAACTTAATAGCACACTGTCAACATGGCTTTAGACCATCACACAGTACCACTACTGCCCTTCTATCCTTCACAGATAACATCAATAGAAATTGTAACAAAAACCTCCTCTCATCTGCACTTTTCATTGACCTCTCTAAAGCTTTTGACATGGTTAACCATACCCTCTTAATCAATATTCTTGAATCTCTTTCCTTTGATTCTCTAGCCTTAAAGTGGTTCAGATCATACCTCAGCAATAGACAACAAGCAGTCCTCTGGGAAAATCAAGTCTCATCCTTTCTACCTGTTACCATTGGGGTCCCTCAGGGATCTATTCTTGGTCCACTTCTCTTCTCCTTATTTATTAATGATCTCCATGTAGCAATTCCACAAGCCACTTGTATTCAATATGCGGATGACTCCACACTAATATGCTCATCTACCTCTCAATCTGAACTATATTCTCTTACTCAAGATGTCTTCAACACTGTAGAAACATGGTTTACCAAACGCTGTCTCCTTCTCAATGCTAAAAAAACAAAACTCCTTCTCTTTACACCCACCACTAGGTCTTCCCCATTAGACTTTTCTATCTCTTCAAATAATGGTACTGTTATTCTCCCTGACTCTACCACTAAACTTCTAGGTATAACCATTGATAATAATCTCTCATTTGATTACCATATAAACAACACCATTAAAACAGTAAACAGAAAAATAGGCTCCTTATACAGAATCAAACCCTTTTTAACCTCAGCAGCCAGGGCCAAAATTGCCCACTCCCATCTAATCTCAACCCTCCTGTATGCTTCACCTATATTTACCAACCTTAAGAAAACCAACCTTAATAAATTAGCAACCTCCTATAATAATATCGCCAGATTTGCTACTGGCAATCCCTTCAGAACCCATCACTGTACTAATCTTAGACAACTAAATTAGCTCGAATTCCAAAACCATCTGATTATCCCCCAACTCACAACTGCCCACAAGTTATTTTCCCAGCCCAATAATACCCCTATACTCTCAAAACTTATAGTCCCATATAATAATTTGAACTCCCTATGTTCTTCTAGCAAACCTCTTGCCAGTCTAACAAAGTCTAATAATACAGCTGGTGACTCTCTATTTACCAACACAGCAGGAAAACACTGGAACCTATTACCCACTGAACTAACTCTAACTACATCCTTACCACTCTTTAAACAAAACCTTAGAAAATACCTTCAAATGCACTGGCTATGCCCTTGTAGTAACCCTGACTAACCAGCTTCTTCACCCCACTTTCTTCCTCTTCTTGCCATACTTCCAAACCTTTACATGCTTTTGACTTGTAAATTAGACTGACCCAATTTAAACTCTAATAATCTTAGCTTTTAATTACTACTACCTCTTATGATCTACTGTATATAACTCTTACTATTCTGTTTTGAGCTGTCTTAAGCTATATTCTGGTCACTGTACTGTTTCACAAGTGTTTTTATCTATGGTACATAACTCTTACTGTATTATATTCTGATCTAGCTCTCTTAAACTTTACTCTGTTTATTGGAACTTTTCTCAAGTGTTTTTATCTCAGGAATGTAAAGCTACCTGTTTTTATTTTTATTTTGTTTTGTATTCCTTTTTCACCATGTAACAATATTTTATACTTTGTATATCTGTGTGGAGCTTTTCTCCCCGGGCCTCTACTGAAAATGGAAATATATCCAGCTAGACTAGCCCGGTCAACAAATGTAAAATAAAAAAATAAAATAAAATAAATATTACAGCACTGCTAATTCTTATTATGGTGGCTGCCAAAAAAGCAATTACTAAAAATGGAAATCTAAGTCTAGACCAACTTTATTAGAAGTAGTGGATATAGTAACAGTGATAAAACAAATGGAATTGGAATCTATAGAAAAGGGAAGGAGCAAACTACATAGGAAAAAATGGGAATTGTGGGAACAATATATGCAGAGCAGGAACAAGGTTTAATAGGCAGGATTTAAATGAGTTATATAATACTTAACTGACAATGACTGGATGGTTTAAAAGTGATTTGTATTGTTTACAACTACAGTTGTTTCATTGGTGTGTTTGATGTAAACTGTTTGCAACTAAAGTGATATCATTTTGTATGTTTTTCATTTATATAAATGTAAGATTGCCTTTGTCATAAGTGTACATTTAATAAAGATGTTTGAAAAAAAAAAAGATTAGAGGCTGGCCGTATCCCAAAGACTTCAACCCTTGAGCTCCACCTACCCTTCCGGTAACTAGGATTACTGCAGATTGAGTTTGCCCTTCCCTACAAATGTTTGCACCACTTAACTGCTAAATGAAGACACCAAGGACCCCCAAAAAAGAAGCAGCATGATCCTTCCAAACTCAGTTGTCCTAAGATCGAGCTACACACTGAAATGGTGGGGGCAGCTGAGAGGGAAGGTTGAACCAGGTGGAAAGAGACAACGTCAGTATGGGGAGTATATAACTTTTCTATCAGATGTTGTCTTTTCTGTCTGGGTTCAACCTGTGGGACACAATCCCCCATCATAAAAATCTCTAGGGAGGTCCAACAAAAACACATTCCGCAATACAGTGGAACCAAAGGAGGCTCTAGACCATGACTGAATATCCAGTTTGTAGTGGGACGCAAATGTAGGAGGACACACCCAAGCAGCAGCACCACAAACATCATCCAAAGCAGCTCTGGAGAAAAATGATGTTGAGGTAGCCACAGCTCTAGCAGAATGAGCTTTCAGTTTAGAAGACAAAGCCTTCCCTTTCAAGCTATACCCAAATGAAATACAATCAGACAACCACTTGGAGAGACTAACCTTAGACACTGGTGAATCCAACTGAGTCTTGGAAAAAAAAAACAAATAACTGATCTTTCTGAAAGACATGGCTCAGTCCAAATAAAACCTTAACTTTCTATGAACAATGAGACAATGCAGTAAATATTCTGTTTTACTGGAAAATTTGGTTGAAAACACTGGTAAGTGAATGGTTTGATTCAAATTGTTCTCTACTGCCACCTCTGGCAGAAAGGTAGGATATGTCTGGAGAGACACCCTGTGTTTAGGAAAAAAACAAACACAGAGGTACTGCAGTCAGGGCTTGTAGTTCTGACACGTCTGATGGAAATAACAGCCACCAAGACTAACATCTTCAAGACAACAACTTCAAGTCAACTATAGATGATAGCTCAAACGGGAGTGCAGCAAGCACTATATATATATATATATATATATTTATATATATATATATATATATATATATATATGATACGGTACTCCACCAACTACTACTCAACACTCTAGCCTCCTTCAACCTCAACTCTACAGCTCTCAACTGGTTCTTTAGCTACCTTACTAATCGACAACAGGCAACTAAATAGAATAATAAACTCTCCACACTCCTCCCAGTCTCTGTTGGGGTTCCTCAGGGTTCCATCCTTGGCCCTCTCCTTTTTATTATATTTACAAATAGTCTAAACACTGCCACTAAATCTGCTTCTATTATTCAATATGCTGACAACACTACTCTTATTTGCTCTGCTCCCACACCGCAAGAACTCCAACATAAACTGCAAAAGTAATTTCTAGATAATGAAAATTACCTAAATGAACTTCAACTCATGTTAAACTCAAACAAAACAAAATTAATGATCTTCTCCAACAGGAAATCCAAAGCAAAACCACCTCCTCTCTCCATCTACTCCACTAATGGAACTATAATAGAACCTGTTAACCAAACAAAACTACTTGGTGTCACGATAGACAACAACCTAACATTCGATAAACACATATCACTCACAATAAAGTTCACATCACACTTGGTGCTCTATATAGGGCTAAACCTTACCTTACTCAAAATGCCAGACTAGCCACAGCCAGATCCCACCTCCTATCTACTCTTCTCTATTGTTCTCAACTTTTCATTAACCGGCACAAGTCTGATTTACATCTACTTGATTCCTGCTATAACAAAATAGCAAAATTTGCTGCTAATATACCCAACAGGATCCATCATTGCCTTGCTCTTCAAAAATTACACTGGCCTGAATTTCCCAGTCTGTTATTGTTCAATCAGCTCACCACTGCCCACTCCATTATCCACAAACCTGAAAACTGCCCTGCACTCTCCAACCTAGTGCAATGAAATACCAACCCCAGGACCCTTAGATTATCCAATAAACTTATACTCAAGGTTACAAAGTCCCATAATTACTTTGGTGACTCTCTTTTCGACTTCAAAGTAGCCAAACAATGGAACCTACTACCCCAAAATATTTTAAAAACACGAGATCGTCATAGCTTAAAAAAACTCCTAAAGGAATACCTTACTCAACAATGGCTATGTTTCTGTAATATTCCTGGCTAGTTTCTCATGCCTTCGATCAAATGTCTTCCATTCTGCTATCTTCTTGTCTTAATTCTACTAAATGAAAATATCACAATAGTTTTTTTAGTTATATATCGAATGTGTTTCATATTACTGTCTGTAATAAGGCTTAAAAAATGTAATGTTTTCTGTTTTACATTCACCTTTTTGTAAACTGTGATTGCTGGCAACTGTCAAACTATTTTGTATACTGTTTGTAAATCTTTTAAAAAATGTTGTAATCTTTTTGTATTATTGTTATGGAGCTTATCTCTCCGGGTCTCCTCTGAAAACGGACTCTACCTGGTTAACAAATGTAAAACAAATAAAATAAATAAATAAATAATTATCTCTGCCAATATGAAAGTTGGAAATAGCTGCCAACTGTACCTTAACAGTAGAATAATTGGATCCTAAGTGAAACAAGTCAACAAGGAAGTCCAGAATCACCTCCAATGGAGCTGTGAAAGGGTCCAACCCTGTAAAATTAGCCCAAACAGCAAAATGTTTCCAATTACCAGCAATAAGTATAATATTACACAAATAGTATAGTATAATAATAATTACCTTTATAAGTAGACACCTTTTGAGAAGAGGAAAAAATATGCACCACTCTTTTTGAACAATTGGGATCTCTGCATCAGTGGAATTAAAGAAACCAAGTAGTTAACCTGAGCGTCTGAAGGTTGGCCAGATCCAAGCACACCACGTGAGAAATCAAAGCCAGAATGGGAACCAGAACCCTAAAGGGTACCTCAGAAGAGGACAAAGAAAAGGGAACTACACTCGATTGAACCAAAAAAAGAGCAAGTAGGACCACAGTTGCTCTGCAACAGGTAGCCTTCTGAAGAAACTTTATTATCAATGGGGTCAGGGGATTTACATACTGGAGACCAAGGGTCAAGCATACAGAAGAGCATCCCTGGGTGAATGTCTCTGAGAAGGAACAAAGGCATGATAGCTGCTGCACTTAGTGTTGGATGGGGAAGCAAAAAGGTCTCAACACAGACTGCCCAGTGCCAAAAACTCCAAAATACAACCCTTGGATTTAGGGAAAATTCATGAGGAAAAATAATGTTCCTTCTCAAACTGTAAGTTAAAATGTTTGATTTCCCTGGCATATGGACTGCAACCAGAATATGTTGACATGAAACTGCCCATTGCCAAACTTTAATGGCCACCCAACAAAGAGGGTAAGATCAGGTTCCTTCCTATTTGTTCAGATACTAGATGACATACACACTGTCCATCTGAATTGAGATCACACCCTTGGGAAGACAGTCCTGAAAAGCCTGCAACACAAGGAGGACTACTCTCATCTCCAGATGATGTGACAATTGGCACTGGTGGTGGAACAGGTCCCTTGGACAATCCTACCTTAGAAATTATTCCCACACCACAGCAACTGTCCACTGCACAGCCCTCATATGGTACCTCGCCAGGGAAACTAGGAAGGTGGCAGCCACAATGTTCCCTAAGAGCTTGAGAACAAGTGACACCAAAGGCTTTCTGTAAGACAGCAAAGAAACTGCTTGACAATGAATGGTAGCTACCTTGGAAGCTGGATGTTTTGCAATTTCAGAGACCGTGTCCGAGTGACAACTTATGAATTCTAGCATCTGAATGGGGTGAAGACTGAACTTTAGATAGCTGACCGTAATTCCCAAGGAATTGCACAGCTGGACTAAGGTATCCCTGGCCCTGACTAGTGATGCTCTCATAGAGGTAGTCAGAAGCCAGTCGTCCAGGTAATGGAAGACCTAGAAGCCCTGCAGCCTGAGTCAGGCTGCTATGATGTCAAGCACTTAATGAACACCCAGCTGGTGGTGGTGAGACCAAATGGCAGTGTTCTGAACTGATAAAGACTGACTCCCAACTCGAAACACAGAAACTTCCTGGACTGTCTCACTATTTTTATATGATGATAGGCATCCTTGAGGTTGATCAAGCACATCCAGTCATCCTTGCTCAAGACAGGCAGAATGGACTGCACCATGACCATCCAGAACTAACTCTGTTCTACAAACTGATTCAACTGGGCCATATCTAAAATTGGCCTGTGGTCCTTGTTCTTTTTTGGAACCAGAAAGAACCCTGAATGGACCCTGTATCCACACTGGTTTGGTGGGACCTCTTGGATGACTAGATTTACTAACATCTTCTAAATTTCAATAGCTGCATCCCTTCTGTGATGGGATGGCATGTCTGGAAGATGTTTGAGAGTTACCGTCAGTGTATCTAAAAATATAATCATGTAACCTCTGGATATGACTCTCAACACCCATTAATCCGAGGTGTTGGTCTCTCAACCTTTCAGGTATAGCGCCAAACAACCCATGACTGCCTCCAGATTTGAACAGTTGGGCAAGCCATAATGATTGCCGAAAGGTTCTCCTAGAGAAAGCTCCATGGAAGCCCTGGTTCTGTGGACGACCTCTGCTGTGCAGGTGGGGCTCATTGTGGCTACCCTCCTGCAATGCGGGAACTTTCCATAGGAGCTTCCCAAAAAGGCTGCTGTGCTTTTCTAAAGCAAAGATGTTTTCCCACCTTCTGGTTCCATGGGAAGGTCCACTGAGGGGTAACAAAATACACTTCAATGGCAAACAGCATCTTTCCATCCTGCTCCATGTCAAAGTATCTTTAACCTTTGGCCCAAATGTAAAGAGCCATCACTGGGAGTATAATTAAAGAATTCCTTGAAACAGTCTGTAAATTTACACACTTTCATCCAAGCATGGTGACACATGGCAATGCTAGAGCCAGTGGCTCAGGACATGCAATCAACCACGTTAGAAAGTAGACAAATGGACATGTTAGCAATAGACTGCAAGGCGGACAACTGAGTCTCCAGAGTCTCTTCAGACTAAAGAATCTGTTGTGTCTTAACCACTCTTGACACTTCTGACACAATGTCCTGCTGAAGTTTCATCAAGTGAGTCAAGCAGTTTAACTCTTTCAGT
Organism: Protopterus annectens; assembly: GCF_019279795.1. Classification (NCBI taxonomy): domain Eukaryota; kingdom Metazoa; phylum Chordata; order Ceratodontiformes; family Protopteridae; genus Protopterus; species Protopterus annectens. The sequence continues at coordinate 1,084,682,036 of NC_056732.1, read as the reverse complement.
GAAAACGTGGCTGGGGTGTAGGAGCACTTACCTAACTGGTCTAACACCACAGACTCTGTATCTGGGGGGATAAACCAATGAACTTTTTTCTGAGATGTCCTTCTTAGTGGCTGCCACCACCACCACCACCACAACAGTGGGCACTTACTCCAGTGTTGCCTGTCCTTAGGAGGGGCTAGGATCTTATTTGGTTTCTTTGGAATTGGTTCCACAATACTGGTCTCCTTCCACTCCCTCCAGGACACCAAGTCAATACGTATGTCCAGACAGGGGACCACCCAGGAAATAGATGGGCTCACCCCACAGGCCTCCAAAAATAGCAACTCCTCTGCAGATGGGGCTTTGTCAGTCCAACCCCCATGCTGGTGCAGCAGCTCCAAAATATCACCAAAGGAGGTGTCACTCTGAGGGGGATTTAGGGGACCTCACTTCTTCACTAAAGTCTGTATCCTCACTGAGGAATTCCTCTGGAGAATCCAGGTGCTTCCTCTTGCACCATCTCTTGCCAGAAACTTCCCATCCTGGAGAATCCAGGGGAGGGCAGAATAAGCAGTGGGCCCTGTGGGCAGAGCAGATTGAAGATCACCAGCAGTGGGTTGTCCCAGAGCAGACTGATGCATGTCCACAAGTACAGACAATGAAGAGGGGGGATACCAGTTGGCACAAACCACTCTTAGTAGAAGAACAGTATCTCTGTGACATCAAAGGCAGATGCTTAAACTGGCACCCTGGAGCCTGCATATCTAGGATCTGAAGATCCTAAGGAAATAAACTCTGGTGCCACTCCTACCTGCTCCAACAGCGAGATCAGAGCTGAACTATCAACAGCACAAGCAGCAAGTGGGAGGGTTGACTCCGAAACCCACAGCGTCAACCCAGACCCGGGAACACCTTTCTTGAAGTGTCAGCCCTGAAGTCCACTCAGGTCCAATACTGCTGGAGTTGAGGAAACTAAGGTAAAGGCAGGAGTCAAAATCAGCCAAGCCGTTGGCTCCAACACCATGGATGGTAAGGCAACCAGCTCCAATAACCTTAGAACCATAGGGCCTGAGGGTGGAAACCAGCTTGTTGGAGCCAATCCACTGGGTCGAGGACCTGAAGCTGAAGGACTGAGTCCTAACTGCATCTATATTTGTAGGAAGGACCCCATTAGCTGCTCCAAGTCAGCAAGTCTCAAACTCTCGAATGATAGGAACAACTGAGTCAATGAAGCTACTTATGGAGGCTTGAAGGCTCACCTGCTAGATGATGGCTCAGAGGATTGGAACCAAACCAGAGAGGATCAGATCTGGAGTGGAGAAGGAGACAACTCTGGAGAAGACATTCATAAAGTGGAGGTAGGAGAAGGGTGAAAAGTTCCTGCCCAAGGGAGTTCCTTTCAACAGGAAAGGACTTGGGACACTGAGTATAGTGGAAGGAGCCTTCCCTATAGTCAGCAATGTGAGAGATCAGGTCTGAGTTGTCAGATCCAATGACAGTGCCAATGCTGCCAGAGGAGTTGAAGATCTTGGGACCTTTGGAACCAGTGGACAGGATGAAGAGGGAGCAGATCATTTTCGGTCCCCTTTTATAAGTCTGGGGTCCTTAGATCCCTTTTTACAACCCCAATCTCCACTGTCAACCCTACCAGTCAGAGTGGAAGAGGAGGGAGAATCATAGCTGTCAACAGAAACCTTGAAGACCAACTTGGCCTTCCTCTCATTTATGGCTTGAGTGCCAAAAATTCTCATAAGTGGTGCACTGTAAGTCAATGTGAGTGGCCCCAAGTCAATAAATCCACCAGTCATGCATATCTTGGGAAAGGAGCTTGTGGCCTCATACCACACACTTAATGAAGCTCTTATCCATACCACACTAACAACCTTCACTCAGTACAGCACACACTATTCTACTAAGTATGATAAATGGTAATAACAAAACCTAATGCACACAAGGTGGGAAAAGCCCATGGATGAAAAACACACTACCTAAATCTAACCTACCAAATCTGCACTACCTAACCCTATACTATCAAAAAAACACACCAGACACCACCAATAACTAGCAAACTCTAGGATAGAGGAAAAGGAAAATACTATTTAGCTAAAAGCACTCAAAAAGGAAAACACCCTAACAGAGCTCAAGGCCAAGCTGCTGTCCAGAAAGGCAGCAAATGAAATATGAGTTAATTCTAGTAGAAGAAACTATACTCAAGGGCTGAATTTTTTGGGACATGGCTGGTCTCAGATCTGACAGCCTACAGGATGAACCGAGAAGCAAAAGATTTGGATAATTTTTTCATGCTGTATATAAATATGTTTCCTTTTTTTGCAATTACCATTCACTCCTACTTTACATAAATTGTTCAATTCCTTCCTTAAACCTAACTGCCCCTCGTGAACGTTATCATACATGTACTGTTCCCACAGATTCTATTTATGCCAATGTAATTTGCTCTTCCATTTTTCTAAGGATCCTCCCACCAGTTCTTTTTTCTTCTTTACAACATGCAACTACCTGTTGGTTTAGATTTAAATTTCCATTTCCTAGTAATTTCTTTTTTTGACAGCAAGTAGTATTAAACTTAGTATGGGCAATTCAAAGCCTATGTCCCTGCTCAAAATATTCATTTCTTTAGTTACAACAATTTCTTCACCCAACATTTCTGACTGAACACTACATTGGGAAATTTTTAAATCCCCCCCCCCCCTCATTACATTCTTAGCATACTTGTTCATAATTACCTCTTTCCTATCACACCTCCAGCATTTACTATCTTCCTGAGGAAAAAGTCTCCTCCTAATTCATAGGTGATTACTAGGCTAATGACCCCAGGAGGCCTTTAAACATCTAGCAATGCTTCCCTAATGTATCTGACAAGTTTTGATATCCTAAGCTTATTTTAAGGGGTATATATACAGGCTTGGGCATGAGTGGCCAAGCATTCATGTAGACTGCATCTGTCTACTACAGATGCACGTGCCAGACAAGGGGTAAATGTCTGATTCCCCATCCACAGGCCCAAATTAGGTTTGAAACTCTACTTAACATGGATGGGAATTCTGCCTGCTGCAGACAAGTCTAGACTCTGAGACATATACCTATCCCTCCAAAGTGTCCTATTTATGTTGCAGATGAAGTTTTTAAGTCTATATATATTGGGTTTTGTGGATGTTAAATAGATCCATCAGAGTGGGATTAGAGGATGCTTTGCACATGAGGTGTAGATCACCTCTCAGCAGTCTACAGGAGACAGAGTACAGAGATAACCCAATTACTCTATCTAGGAATGCAAACTTTTTCATTGCCTTGCTCATAAAATCCCAGATGACTCTACTGAATGCTTCTCTGCATCAAGACCCACCAATAATACAGCATCTTCTTACATTCTACTTCTCTCTGAAACATCACTGTTAATGGATCTGAGGATGGTGTTGAAGACTCAGTGCTGAGGTAGAGGTCCCAAGATTCCCTCAACTCTGAACATCTCAGTGTCAAGTGTGTCAGATTCAATATCCCCAAAACCAAGAGAATGACTGTTTGACCCAAGGGAACAGGCTCCAGGGGAAGTGTTAGGTACAGGAAGTCACCAGTGCCAAAGCATGGACAGGAGAAGTAGCAAAAATAGGACGGTTAGTCTGATCTGCCCTCCAGAAGGAGGTGGATGGGAAGACATCCATCTCAATCTCAGCCTTCATAAAACCCCTTATCATACAATCCCAATCAAATTTTGAAGTACTCCTGAAGGACCTAAGGGAGTGCAATGAATACGTAAATGAGGGACGAGAAGGGAAATGAGAGATTTCCATTTCCAAGGACAATCAGCTAATCACTCACATGGATGACCTATCAAGAATCACTACTGGCCCTGAGGTTAACAGAACCAAAAAAAGAATATTTGGTCGGTGTTAAAAGAGGCACTGACTCTAGTCTAGCTACATTTCGACTCAGTGAGGCAGTTGCATCACCAGCCTTTCTCTTTTTAACTTTTTTGTCATTATGTTGTTCTTTGACACACTTTTTTTTTTTTATCCTTTTTGGGTTTGTCTCCCTTGGAATTCAGGGGCACCAACCCTTTTATAATGAGATTATAGGCCATGTCCAACCCGGAATTAATGGACACGCTCCACCTCAAAAAATCCAAATCTACCAGATCCACTAGAGCAAGCGACTTAAACCTTAGCACGGATATAAATAGGACATGCTGGAGGGATAGATTTGTCACCCAGAGACTCCCTATGCTGTGGAATAAAATCCCAGTCCATGTGTGGCAGAGCACCTCGCTGGCTCTGTTCAAGAGAAATCTTGACCGGTGGATGGGAGATCGTAGGTTTACCCCGGGAATCATCTCTGTGTCACTGCTGGACAGAGGCACAACAAACTAATGGGCACAGTATTTTTTAACATAAGGGATGGCGTAAGCCACAAAACTTTGGGCTAGGCCTATAAATGCCTTAGGGCAGATAGCCTAGTATAAACCTATGAACCTATGAACCTATTTATTTGGTCTGAGAAGGCATAATGATCAAGGGCTTTGTGGATTGAACAATGCACAGACAGATGATCCACCCCAGGATCACACACAACTGAGTGTCCTGAGATGACCACTTAGGTTTCCTATGTATAGACTTGCATATAAATCACTTTGGTGACAAAAGAAATCCCGTGTAGTTAGGTGCCAAGGTGCATTATGAAAAGAAAAAATAATGGAGCTCTGGTTTGTCCAACTCAGATCCAACAAGCAGCCTGATAATCCATCAGTTGGATCGGACGGATGGGATGAAGAGAAGCTGCCCACTTTCTGTGCCTTTCATCATGTTGTCTTATTTTCCAAACCTATTTGCTTAAAAAAATTGTCTATTAGTTTAAACCAAGAACATTAATCTAGACATCTACCCTTGTAAAAACAAGGGATATTCTTATCTTAATTTGACATATACAGTTTCAGTACACTGTTAAGTCCCTCACTCCAGCAGCCTAAGATCACAATATTATTTCTTAGATTGATTATGTCAAGCTTCCCTCACCATGCCACAGTAAAAAGCCTGGATATACTACAACTGAGAAAGGTACATGAAAATCATTCTTACAAGCAAGGGCATGGAACCCAGGTCTAAGCAAGAAATAGTGCCACTTTATTCACCCATTATCAGACCCATTGTTGAGTAAAATGCCCCCTCTAGCATGTACCTGACCTGACATATGCATCTGTTTGAATGCCCACAAAGGTTCCTACCAGGAGAATCCCAAGTGTAAACATACTGTCCTATATGGATTGCCTTAAAGCCCTATATTTATTTTCTGTCTCCTAGAGGTTACCGAGAGGTGAACTATAACTGGCATACATGGCATCCATGCATCCAGCTCTGATGGAATTTTTGTACATCCGCAAAATGAACAGCATCGACAACTGGATCCAATTTTTTTTATGCTTGTGACATAAATAAGACATGTTTTTTTCTTGTTACTATGTTCACTACTTCTACTAAAGGTGGTTTAGACTTTGATTTGCATTTCCTACTAATCAATTATAAAACAAATAACTATTTACATAGGTCCACAGCTGATCAATACATCAAAATTATATATATATCAACAACAATTAATATTTTTCAAGCATGTCTTTAAGATTATACCAATATTGACATGAATGTGTAATATTAGAAGTTCTCATCTTTACAGTATACAATTCACTACTGCAAAAAATGTTACCATACTAATACATTCAACATGTGGGGAGGGGGTAACTTTACTTTTCCAATTTTTAGTAATTACTTTTCTGGCTATAGCAAGAATAGACCAAATAACAGGCACTTGAGTTTTTGGAATTATCTGAGGAATCTGAACATTAAAGAGCGACTGCTAACCTGATAAAAGTGTTTTTTTTTCCTGCTACTACTTGGGCGACTGTCCGATCTAGCTAAACTGCAAGTAATTCTGCTTCTTGAACTGTTTTAAACTGTTTAAAGTTGTTTTTGCACCTGCACTTTTAAAGTTTGCCCTGTTTGTTGCATTTACCTGTTGAGGCTACACACTCAAGTGCGCTAGCCTGTGTTACATATTTATTGCACTTTCCTGCTGTTTATTGCAAAAAAGAAAAAAATATATCCTTGTTTCCCATGTTTCCTGACCAAGAGTAGTCCAAATACAGGCTTTGCTGTATTCTGGACTTTTGGAAAGTTCCTGTGTTGCCCATTTCCTTTCTTGGATAAAGGGAGGCTTCTTTGTTCACCAGTGGCAGTGGAGAGCTTGGAGCAGCCTGTCTATCCCTGGAGGAGTGTTCCCAGCACAAAAATCTGGTAGTCTATTGGCCATTTTGGGCCATTTTCTAGCTCTTTCAAGTCCCCCTGTATAAAACCTGTTTTAGCGCGTTTGCACGATTTTGCGCATAGTGCAGCATCATTGGGTTTAAGCCATTCTCGGCTCCACAAAGTCTGCTCTTCACTTTTCCCCTTACAACTGATCTTGTTCTCATAACAAACACCCTATTCCCACTCTAAAGCCTGGCACTTGCTCACTAAAGCAATTATATAAGTTAGCACTAAAAAAGTATAAGCACTACACCCTCACAAACTCCCTTTAAGTACTTTGTTCCCCATTAGCCTTTTTTTTCAATTATAAAGGAATTCCCAATACAATTCTAGCATGTCCAAAGGTCAGTTGTCAATCTCCTCTCCAGTCCAGCTGGTGAATCTGGGAATCTTGAGGCAATGTTATAACTGCCTCATGTACAGAGACAACCCTCTCCTCCTCCCAACAAATTCCAACACATGTGACAGATGCAACCATATAGCCAAACTGGACGATACGCTCTCTCAACTCAGTACTGGCGTAACCAGTCAGGAGGAGAAGGAAACCACACTCACTACAATTCCAGTCTCACAAAGACCTACCACAACAGCAAACCAAACACATAAACACACAAAAACATACTCGGAGGCTCTAAATAAAAATATGCCTAAGCAGCAGAGACCACCAAAGCAGACACCCAAGCAACCGCTACCACAAAACAAAACATGTGCAACACATAGCTCACAAAGCCAGTGTGCCGAACAGTCACAGCCCTTAAGGCTAAACAACACACCTGATGTACTTATAATAGGTGACTCTATCGTCAGGCACACTGACGTCCCGCTCATCAGGCTGAACAAGGAGAAGGTCACGGTGAGCTGCCTGTCGGGCGCTAGGATCCGCCACATAACACAAGCACTCAGGTCACTCCAAGGTAAGTACAAATATGACTCAGTCATCATCCATGCTGGTGTGAATGACCTGAGACGTACCTCCCTGGACTACATGAAAAGAGACATAGAGGAGCTCTCTGAGCATGTAGCCCAGGCCGGTATGACCCTTACCTTGAGTAGCATCTTACCCTCACCAAGAATGATGCCACAATATGAAGACAAGATGATCAATTTCAACAACTGGCTTAAGTATTGGTGTCATTCAAAGGGGATCCAATGCCTGTCTGCCTGGGATGACATGCTCGACAAGCCACGATGCTTCTCTAGGGACGGCTTGCACCTGTCACCCCTGGGATTTTGGATATTGGCAAAGGCTCTTGCCACCCCCATAGTGCCTTTTTTAGGCAAGGCTCAAAAGACAAATCCACCTCCATAGGTATCACAAGGGATAAGAAACTAAGAGTAATGCTACTCAACGCCAGAAGTCTAAACCTCAAGATGCACGCACTCGAAACTCTCCTTAGCATGGAGAACATCGATATCTGTGCAGTAACAGAAACCTGGTTCAAGGCTCCAGAGAGCACCCCAGCACTACCAGGATATACTTCATACCATGTTTTTCGGCCCCAAAATTTGGTCCGAACCACAAAAGGAACGGGAGTATCAATATTCGTCAAAGATACCCACACCTCCAGGATGGTGGCACAGCACGAAGCATCAGAGACTATCCATGTGCAACCAACAGTGGGTAAAACTGCCTTCCAGTTTATAGCCTGCTACAGACCACCCTCCCAAACCCAGGAACCCCACTTGGCCTTCCTGAGAACACTGGAAAATATGAAGATCTCTCCAAACACCATTATAATGGGCGACTTCAACTACCCTAACATAGACTGGGAGCATTACTCTAGCTCCAACACCCTAGCCCAAAGGTTCCTAGAATTTATAAACTCAAATGCTATGGAACAACTTGTTGCCACTTCCACAAGAGGGGAAAACATACTGGACCTGATCATCACCAACATGGGGACTCTATGCTCCAGACCAGAAGTGTATCCCTCACTGGTAAGATCAGACCATAAACTAATCTCACTAGACATTCACATCCCGACCCCAGCCCCTGCCCAGAAAACCACAGTGAAAAACTTCTCTAAAGCAAATTTCACACTCCTCAAAACCAAGGTGAAATCCTTCAAAGCCCCCGGGCCTGTGGAAAATACGGCCCAGACCGCAGAATCCTTTATAAACGCATTCTATGAACACCTTCAGGAATGCATGGATCATGCAATCCCAAATAAAACCAAGACCCAATCCTCCAAGGTTAGGCGTCCTGTCTGGTGGACCCCAGCCATAAACAAACTATACAATAGAAGGAGGAAGCTACTACATGATAGAGCAAAATCCCAAAAAGGGAAGGCATCTCTGATCAGTATTAGCAAAAAACTACAGGCACTCATAAAATCGTCTAAGGCTAGCTTTGAGAGAAAAATTGCACAGGACACTAAGGATAATCACAAGGCTTTCTTTAGTTATGTTAGGAACCTGGGTGGGAATTCCCAGATATGCTCAGAATTAGTCCAAAATGACAAAAAATACACCAAACCCACAGACATTGCAAAAATACTAGCTGACAGGTTCAGCGCAAACTTCTCCCCCCCTTCCCCACCAAAAAGTCAAATATCTATCCCAGCAGAGTGCTGCCCCCCTGACATCTCAGATGCTCAGGTAAGAGCCGCCCTCTCCAAAGCAAAAAACACAGCATCAATGGGACCAGGCGGTGTCCCGGGCTGCGTCCTACATGAACTCCAAGAAGAACTAAACCCAAACATAAAACTACTGTTCAATCTCAGCCTTACTATAGGATATGTACCCAAAGAGTGGCGTACAGCAACAGTGGTCCCTCTCCACAAAGGTGGTGCCTCAACGGATCCTGGAAACTATCGCCCCATAAGCCTGACTAGCTTGGTCTACAAAGCTATGGAAAAGATCATCATGGACCTCATAAATAAAGATATTGGGGACCTACAGACACTGGATCCTACCCAGTTCGGCTTTGTTAAGGGCAGATCCTGCCTCTTAAACCTGGTCAATTTCTTTAAAACAGTCACCAAGGCCATTGACGAGGGGAAGGTGGTCCACACAGCCTACCTGGACCTTGCAAAAGCCTTCAATACAATACACCACTCGGGCATTATAGATAAGCTCACCAGCTTAAATATAAACCCCTATGTCACTAGATGGGTTGCAAACTGGCTCAAGGACAGAACCCACATGGTTAGAATTGCTGGAGCCATGTCAGACTCCAAACCAGTTACAAGTGGTGTCCCACAAGGCTCAGTCCTGGGACCTCTCTTGTTCGGTATATATTTCTCAGAGGTACAGGCTAACACGTAAGGACTGTGGCTGTCCAAGTTCGCAGATGACTGAAAACTGGGCGCCATAATCGACTCTCCAGCCGACACAAGCATCCTACAAAAGGGCCTCATAGAAACACACAACTGCTGCCAGAGCCATGGCCTCAAGCTAAACGCCAAAAAGTGTATAGTCATCCCCTTTGACAAAAACAAAGTGCACACAAATTACCACATAGGTGGTAATCCATTAAGTACGGAAGAAGTAATTAGGGACCTGGGTACCCAAGTTGATAGCAATCTCTCATTTGACAACCACATGGCCAAAGTGGTTAGAAAAACATTTTATATAGCCCACCTAATCATGAAGGGATTCACATCTAGATCAGGGGAGGTCATCATGCCTCTTTACTCATCCCTCATCAGGCCCATAATTGAGTACAATGCCCCTTTTGGGATGTACCTTACTAGACACCTGAAGCAATTGAAAAGACCCCAAAAGTACCTCACCAAGAGGATCAAAGGACTCAAACAGATGCCATATGCTGCCCGGTTAAAGAAACTCCAGCTCTACTCAGTGGCATACCGCCTGCTCAGAGGCGATCTGTGCCTGATGTATAAAGCCATGTCCAACCTGGAATTAATGGACATGCTGCACCTCAGAAAATTCAAATCCCATCGAGCTACGCGCTCGAGAGACTTGAACCTCAGCACTGAAATAAATAGGACATGCTGGAGGGACAGATTCATAACCCAGAGGCTCCCTTCACTCTGGAATAAAATCCCAGTCCAGGTTAGGCAGAGTCCCTCACTGACTCTCTTCAAGAGGAATCTTGATGAGTGGATGGGAGATTGTAGGTTTACCCCGGGTATCACTTCTGTGTCACTGTTAGACAGAGGCACAGTATACTAACCTCGAAAAAGGGCATAGCAAAATTCATTTAAAATGGGAGGCGAAAGCCAAGCACACTCTGGCTAGGCTTATAAATGCCCTAGGGCAGATAGCCTAGTATGAACCTATGAAATAAAACCAAAGACTTGGAAATGTAATATCTATCTGACCACAGAGTTTGAATGAAGTTGTTCTTTCCAAAATGTGGAGATGACTTCACATTCATATACCAAATGAGTCTAATCAACTATTGTTTCAGAATCTCATATCCAGCATTTAATGCTATTTGATTTATACATAACTATAATTTTGTTGGAGTAACAAAAGCTCTGTGTAAGAATTTCCAAGTGAAAATTATTTTCCAATATAATGAAGATTTGGTTTTATCTCTAGATTTTAATATTATTTTCTTGTATTCTTCAGCGAACTCTTCATTATTTTTGACGAATAGTTCCAAAAGGAATGGTCTAAATATGTGAAAATCTGACTTACGAATTCTATAAATTTGATGGAAAAGCGACTTGTAAACCAAAGGATGTCACCAAACACAGCAGGTTCCTAAAAGGATATTTTATTCAGTTTTTTTGCAAGAAATATTGTCCTTCAAAGTATACACAATTATTCTGGAGAATTGTATCCATAAAGTTCACCATAAAGTATACCTGATCATTAGAAAACAGCTTAGTATCAAATAAAAACTCTTCAAACGACTCTAAGCCTAGGGTGTGGGGTATAACATTAAATACATTTTACCACATCAACCGTCAAAAAGAAAATGCTGTCCTTGAAAACAAAATTGTTTAGTTTCTTAAGAAAATGCCAAGAATCAATACAAATTTGAGTTTCTTCTTTCAAAACTGATTTTAAATGTTGATCCAAGTATTTACATGAAGAGTGTACCTTTGACCCCCTAGCACAAACTATAGGTCTCATGGGGGGGGGGGTCCCATATGTTTTTATGAATTTTAGGAATGCCGAAAATACTAGGTACACAAGGGTACCTAGTACTTAGAAAGTCAGCATCTTCAGGTTCAAGCTGTCCTTGGTCAACCATCTCTTTTATCAATAAATCAATTTTATGGTATGCAATGTTGACCAAGTTAAAGCTCACTTCTTCATACATTTCCCCATCAAGTAGAAACACATTCATATGGTTGATATAGTCCTCCTTGGACATTAAAACTACCCCGACCCCCCCCCAAACTTATCAGGTTTCATAACTCTTACAGTTTTATCTCTACAGAATTCAAGTAGTAACTCCCTTTCTTCTGTAGTAAGGTTATGTTATCAATAATGTCTGTCTTAGTGGCACTACACAGGTTTCTAAAATCAAATTAACAAATTTTATCAAACAGTGTTAAGCAACTAGCCACAGTGGGGGTTAAATAAACTTTTTTTCCTAAGTAGGTTACTGGGCCTATTCTGTGCCCTGTCATCAAAAAAACAGTCTGAAATTAAGATTTCTTATAAATAGTTTTAAATCAATAACCAACTCTGCAAACTTAGAATGACTATTGGGTACAAAATTAAACCCTTTACTGAATAGTACACTACAACTACAACAATTCAAACTACCAGCCCAATCAACAAACGAAGAGGGGATGGAACAGGAGATATTAACTGTGAGTGAAGTTTCTTTTGAAACATTGGACACGGACATTGTTTATTTGAATGCTGTTTATAACTTTAAAGGGGATTCTTACGTACCAGTAATATATGAAGAGGGTATAGAACTTGAGAAACTTACAATGAGTGAAGCTTCTTTCGAAGCACACATTATGGATAATTTTCACAATAATTGTTGTGTACAAACAATCAACGAAGAGGAACAGGAGATAATGACTGTGAGTGAAGCTTCTTTTGAGGCTTACAACATGGACATTGCTTACCCTAATGTTGTGTATAACTTCCAAGGTGATTTTTGTGTATAATTTCTCATCCCGTATGGTCAACATGAATGTAGCCGAACTGTTCAGTAAAGGGTTTAATTTTGTACCCAATATTCGTTCTAAGGATACAGAGTTGGTTACTGCTTTAAAACTATTTATTAGAAATCTTAATTTCAAACTGTTTTTTGATGACAAGGCACAGAATAGGCCCAGTAACCTACATAGGAAAAAAAGTTTATTTAACCCCCCCTGTGGCCAGTTGCTTAACACTGTAAAATGTGTGAATTTGACTTTAGAAACCTGTGTAGTGCCACTAAGATAGACATTATTGACAACCTTACTACAGAAGAAAGGGAGTTACTACTTGAATTCTGTAGAGATAAAACTATAAGAATTATGAAACCTGATGGGGGGTAGTGTTAAAGCCCAAGGAGGACTACATCGACCATATGAATGTGTTTTTACTTGATGGGGAAATGTATGAAGAAGTGAGCCTTAACTTGGTCAACGTTGCATATCACAAAATTGATTTACTGATAAAAGATATGGTTGACCAAGGACAGCCTGAACTTGAAGGTGCTGACTTTCCAAGTACTAGGTACCCTTGTGTACCTAGAATTTTTGGCATCATTAAAATTCATAAAAACATACGGGACCCCCCTATGATACCTACAGTTTGTGCTAGGGGGGGTAAAAGTTACACTCTTTATGTAAATACTTGGATCAACATTTAAAATCAGTTTTGAAAGTAGAAACTCATATTTGTATTGATTCTTGGCATTTTCATAAGAAACTAAACGATTTAGTTTGCTGAGTTCTGTGGTGCTTAATTTTATAAATTTGTGACAAATATGATTTATTTTTCATTGCATTATTACAGATATTGATTGAGAATTCTAATAATTAGGGGAGCGATTTCTTACCTAGGTTAAATAACTTTTTTATCTTTTTGTTCACAAAGTCTCTAAATATTTGTAAAATTAACCATTTCTTAGATTGTATTTGGACCTTAAATTTTCAACACTATATACATATCAGTACGATTTAAGAACTGATGCCAATAAAGTATAGTTGTGTAAAATATTACCATAACAATAGATGTATGTCCTTCACTGCTGCAGTATTCTTTATGTTTGGGATTCCCTGCCATTGGAAGCCTGACGTCTGACCAGTACATCAAAGACTACTGTTGCTTTAAGGTATGCCGAAAGTCATATGTATGCTCCTTGCATAGCGTAGGGCATAAAGGTGATGTCCGGATGTAATATCCTCAGAAGTGATTTCCTCAGTAGGAACAGCAGTCTAAGGAAACACTGTAGATAACCAGTACATCCAGGAAGGTAAACTACTAGGGAAAGGAGGGAGAGAGTGAATACTGCAGCAGTGAAGGAAAGGACATCACATTCACTGCTACAGTATTCTTTACATTTGGGAGAATGCCAAAGCTCAGGGAGAAACTTGAGAGGAGGAAGTAGTGTCCTCTTGGAAGCCATAAAGTATAGCCCTAGCAAAACCAGTTCTAGCTCTGGAGATTATCATCCAACTTATACTGCTTAGTAAAAGTATGCACAGAAGTCCAGGTAGCTGCTTGAAGAATAGAATTAGTATCCAACCTCTTGAAAAAAGCACCAGAAGAAGCGATAGCTATGGTAGAATGAACCTTTACAGAGGAAGGAAGGTTCTTACCATGAAAAGTAACAAAAAGAAATAGCCTTTGAAATCAAAGAAGAAATAGTTTGTTTGGATACAGCTAATCCTAAGGACGTACGATGAAAAGAAACAAACAACTGATCAGATTTTCTAATAGCCTTAGTCTTATGCAAATAAAATCTGAGCTGTTTATGCACTTCCAAAGTATGCAGCGCCCTCTCACTGTCAGATTGCAGAGAGGGGAAAAAAGTAGGCAAAAGAATAGCCTGATTAAGTGACAACTCATTAACCACCTTAGGCATAAAAGGATTAGTATGCAAGGATGCCCTGACCTTATGAAATATCAAAAAAGGAGGTCAAGCCATAAGGGTTTGAAGCTCAGCCACCCATCAGGCAGAAGTAAGAGCCAACAAAAGAAGAATCTTCCAAGAACAATGCTACAAAGAAACTGAAGCAGCAGGCTCAAAAGGAGCCTGAGTCAACTTCTCCAAAACAAAATTAAGACCCCAGTAAGAAGGAATAGGCTTCCTGGTAGGTCTCACATGAAGGATGGCTTTAAGGAACCATTTAGCTTCAAATCTAAAAGCCAAATGAGAAGATAAAGGCAGAGAAGAAGAGAGAGCTGATAAGCGGGCCTTAATAGAATATTCCAGATCAGCATTGAGCAACTCACACAAATAAGAGAGAACCAAAGGAATATCCACACTAGGTGGGTCCAGGTTATGAGAAAGACACCAAATAAAAAAACTCTTCCATTTGTATAAGTAGGATTTCCTAGTGGTAGGTTTCCTGGCTACCTGCAGGACCTTCAGCACATCTTCAGAAAAAAAGTGTCTATGTGGAATCAAAATCCTATCATCCACAGTGTTAGCTTGAAGACTGGACAGGTGGGGATGGATGAGAGATCCCTTGTATTGTGTGAGTCGATCTACCTTTTGAGGTAACTTTTGATAATTGTCCTTGGATAAATACTGAAGTAGAAGGAAACAATGCTGTCACGACCAAATGGGAGTCACCAACAAGATTTTGGGAGCATCCTGTCGAATTTTGAACGGGAGTTTTGGAATGAGAGGAAGGGGAGGGAATGCATAAAGAACCATCCCCTTTCATGAAAAGGAGAGGAGGCAAATAGATCTACTTGAGGAATATCCCACTGGTGGAAAATGTTCAGAAACACAACCCTGTGAAGCATCCATTCATGGAACTGAGTTAAGCACCTGGAGTGTCTGCCACAATGTTTTGCTCTGAAGGGATATAAACTGCCTGAACAGTCACTTGATACTTCACAGCAAGATCACAAACCAGGAGTGCCATCTGGCAAAGAAGGTAAGGTCTTGTTCTTCCCTGTTTGTTTATATACCACATCACTGTGGTATTGTCTGTGAATACCTTGAGAGGTCCTGGACAGAAAAGAGGATGAAAAGCCTGAAGAGCCAGCATAACAGTTCTCATCTCTTTGACATTGATGTGTTCCTTCTGCTAAAGAGGTGACCACACCCCCTGTAAGTTTAGGAAGCCAAATGCTGCTCCCCCCATTTCACTTATGAAGCTTCTGTGAAAAATTCCTGAGGGGGAAGAGGGGGATGAAAAGGGAGCCCTGGATTTAGAAACAACTGCTGGATCCACTAGTGAAGTTCCTTTTTGAGACAAGGAAGAAGATGAACTACAAAGTCTAGAGGATATGCATGTTAAAGCCAAACTGACTTCAGAAACCAGTGAAACTTTCTCATGTGGAGTTTGGCCAGAGGGAGCATAGGAATGGTGGATGCCATGAAACCCAAAGCTCTCAGAAACTTCCTGGCTATAATGGAGATGAGGAAGAAGAGTTTGAAAGAAGGAGATGAGAGCTAAGGGCTTTGCAGGAGGTATGAATCCTGCAAACCAGCAAGACACGATTCTGAGACAGAGTCAGAGAAGACCTTTTTAAAATTTATTGTGAACCCCAGGCTCTGAAGAACAGAGACGGCAAAATTAAGATTTTGCAAAAGAATTTCTAGAGAAGATGCCTGAATCAACAGGTCATCCAGAGAAGGAAATATTTGAATCCCTTAAAGTCTGCAAAAGCAATCACAGGAGTGAGGCATTTGATGAATACCCTGGGGCAGTAGAAAGGCTAAAGGGCAAAGCAGAGAACTGAAAATGCCAGGAAGCAATAGAGAAATGCAAAAACTTCCTGAAAACAGGATGGATTTGGAATATGGAGATAAGCATCCTTGAGGTCCAGAGACACCATATAGGCCTGAGGGAGTAAAAGAGGAAACGAAGTGTGAAGGGACAACATCTGAAAGGTGGGCACCTTCAGAAAGGTGTTTAGATGAGAGAGGTCTAGAATTGGTCTCCAAGTACCTTCTTTTCTGGGCATTAGAAACATTCCTGAGAAAAACCCCTTCCCCCTTTGGGACCCAGGCACATTCTGAATAGTATCCTGAAACACAAAATCTCAAAGAACCTCTGGGGAAAAAGGAAGCTGTTCCTGAGAAGGCTGAGGAATACCCGGATCTACATTATGAAGCTGAATGATAAAAAGAGTGAGTGCTCTTTTATCAAACACAAAGTCAAAAGCATTGAATGCCGAACACACGGAACAAAGACTTTTCTCCCAGGGAAAAAAACTCACTGGGCTGTTTTACGCACTTTGCCATTTCCTTCACTGTGGTGCGATCTCGGAGTTGGTATATTTAAGTAGGGTGGTGTGGGGGTGCAAAGCCCCCTACTTTATTTTGTGTTTGGATTTTTTTTTTTTGTGGAGCAGGGATTTTTTCCCTGGGAAAAAAATCACTGTTCTCTGTGTTTGACATTTACTGCTTTCGGTTTTCAGTGTTCCATAAAAGAGCATTCGCTCTTTCTATCATTCGACATCATGATATAGAACCAGAATATCCATAAAAGGAGGATGGGATTTCCATACCATTAAGTATCCCTGGCAAATAATGGACAGAACCCAAGAATCCTGAGTAATCTAAAGCCAAACAAGAAGAGAAATTTAGACAGAAACAGGAATGTGGCTGGGAAGAGACAGATAGTCATGCCGCACCTGGTTTATCAGGAAAGGAAGGCTTCTGAGTGTCCTTAGCAGGAGTAGCTTGCTTGCTACTCTTTTTACCCACAGTATGAGGTGTGATTGTCTGTGAAAAAAGGGTGGCTTATTGAGATATTTCCTCTGGAATTTAGGCACAGGAGAAACAAACACATATTTATGCTCCTGTAAGGCCGTCCCCTTATCCTGAAGGGACTTAAACAAACCAGCAGCTGCCTCCCCAAACAAAAGTTTATCATCAAGAGGAGCATCTATCAACTTAGCTTTTAATACCATCAGGTAAATATTAAAGCCTAAGCCAAGAATACCTCCCTCATCACTGAACCAAAAGCAGCAGCCCTAGAAGAGGCATCTGATGCATTGTTAACTACACTTGACAGAATGACAAACCACTTGAGAGGAAGACCCTAACAAAGAAAGAGCAGAAAGTTTACCCTTGGAGTCAGGGAGATCAGAAATAAGCTGACAAGCCTGAGAAAGGAGAACCAATGCATACTTGGACATATGGCTCTGATAATTAACAGCCTTAAAGGCCAGAGTAGTTGGGGTATAAATCTCCTTACCTAGCCTTTCCATGGTTCTGCTGTCTTTATCAAAAGGCAGTAATTTAGATGAAGGAAGCAACTGAAAAGGCTTGTCAGATGCTACTGATACCACTGAGGGGTCAGCAGCAGGAAATTTCTACAAAAAGTGACAATCCTTAGGCACCCTATAAAATCTATCAGGTTTTTGGGAGCAGAGAATCAGGAGCTTTAGAGGCATTAGAAAAAGCATCCAACATAGCAGCTAAAACAGGAGGAATCACGGAAGGTTTTGGAGCTTCCAGCTGCAGTACCTCACAGTACCTCTTATAGATGTCAGAGACTTGAGCACAATCCCGTTTAAAAATATAGTTCAAAGGAGAAGGAATTTGGATAGAATAAGCCAGGGATTCCTCAACAGAATCAGACTTCTCCTCAGAAGAATCCTGTTCTCTGGGCCTTTTAAGGGGACTACAAGACCAAGGAGGAGTTGCAACAGAAACCCCCTGAGGAGGTATTAATGCTACTAAAGCATTAAATAAACCTTGAGTAAAGGCCTGCAACTCACTCTGTGGATCCCTAGGAGCTGGAGAAACATGTTTAGTTTTTTGTTTCTTTTTAAGGGAACGTCTACCCTATAAAAGTTAGGGGGCTCTGACCCAAGACAGCATTCAATAACTGCAGTAGGAACTTCTTCCCTAACTAGAATATGTAGAACACCCCTAGGCCCCTTGGAAATAATCAACAGTGGTTCCCCCTAAACATCCAAAATGGACACCTGCAAAACCTCGTCAAGGCAAGCTGCAAGTCTGATCCTCACCGGCTTCCAACTTTGGGGTAGCAGAGGAATCTGACTACAAAGCCAGGTGAGTCTCCAGGTTCTCATCAACCTCAGGAGAAACACCCAGCAGAAGATGAACAGTGGAAGATTCTGGTCTTAATTTTTTCATCTTCTTCTTCCCTAACAGCTGACCCTCAGGGCGGGAAGTTCCTTCCACGGTATCTATAGCGAGAAGCTTAAAGCACTCGTTCTCAAGTTAAAAAGAAAGAAAAGAAAGCTTACTGTGAAAAGTTTTCAGTATGAAAGCCTGAACAGGTCAAACAGGTCGTATGGTTGTGAGAAGCTCCAAGGCAAAAAAAAAAGATACATTGCAGTGGATGTTATGGGGAATCTGTCTCCCTTACTGGCATTTACCCTTCCTGGATGATATTAACTCCTAACAGCAACAAAAAAGCCAAGAAAAAAACAAAACCCCAGTGGGGTACTTATCTGCAATGGCTCGGACTTCAGCAAACAATACATAGGCATTCACAGGAGAAAGAAAATGCATTCAAACCGGAAAATGATGTAGGCAAATAGACCGATGATCGGGAAATGCAGTTGGACTGGCAGCAAAGAAGGTCTGAGGATAGTATGTCCAAATGCCACCTTTATACTCTGTGCTATATAAGGAACATGTGTGTGACATTCGGCGTACCTTAAAGCGGGTCTATATTATATCCTCGAACGCTTAAAAAAGCGAACGCTGATTGATCGAACTTATTTTCGTGAAACTGCAAAATATCGAAGTAGCTGAAACTCAAATTTTTTCCTAGGGAAAAAATGCGGTTGTCC
Organism: Protopterus annectens; assembly: GCF_019279795.1. Lineage (NCBI taxonomy): Eukaryota > Metazoa > Chordata > Ceratodontiformes > Protopteridae > Protopterus > Protopterus annectens. Next base: position 1,084,662,918 of record NC_056732.1, on the reverse strand, counting down.
GTTTCTGTTGCTTCGGTATTTTCAGTGTTATGGTGGAAAGTTACCGGTCGGATTCAGGTAAGTGTGCGATTGTGTGGATGTGAGTGTTAGGGTGATTTAGGTGAGTTAGGGTTAGGGCTCGGGTTAGGTGTGTGTGCGATTGAGTGGACATGAGGGTTAGGGCGGATATAAGTGAGTTAGGGAGTGGGTGTGGTGAGTGTGCGATAGTGACGTACCTTAGGGTTAGGGTTTGGGTTAAGGTAAGTGGGTAGTTAGTGGTGTGTGCATAGTTTAGTGTAGGGTTAGGTATCAGATTTTAGGTGTATGTGTGTGGATTTCTGTTTGTTTGGTGTGCTTGTGTTGTGTGTATGTGTTTTGGATCAGTGATTTTTTTCCCTGGGAAAAAAATAGCTGATCTGACAGTTCGAGATTGTAAGCTTTCGCTTAAATTAGGTCGATCAATCAGCATTCGCTTTTTTAAGTGTTCGATGATATAATATGGACCCCTTAAAGCAACAGCAGGCTTTGGTATACTGGCCGGACATTGGGCTTCTAATGACAGGGAATCCCAAACGTAAAGAATACTGCAGAATTGAGCATAAGGACATATTAAATTACTTTGTTGTTTCAATACTAGCATTTTGTTGAAATTATGAGTTTCTAAGCAGTGAACTGTATAAGCAAATGGAAACAGAAAACATTAACCCCGGGGTTCATGAAGCTCGGCGCAAGGACGGTTTTAGCCTTGCACCGAGCGTCCTCATTACAGATGGTGCAGCAGTGCCAGATGAATATTTATGAGGGTGCGCCACCACACCCTCGACGTGCACAGGAAACGTGTGCGAGTGCAGGGGGCGTGCACAAGTGCTCTACAGATGCGTAAACATGCCCCCACAGTTGCACAACCTACTATGCTTACTATTAGAGCCCGCCTCTAATAGTAAGCCAGTAATTCAGTGTCCGTGGATACCAAAATGTATGCTAAGCATACAAGAGTGTCCATGAACACTGAAATAAAACCAAAGTAGTAAACACACAAGCACGTAGTGGAATGATGAGTCCCGTCCCTAGAACTTTCACAATTAGATTCCCCGTGTCCCTATTTTACATTGTATTTCTGCAATATCGAAAGTGTAAGCAAAGCACAGCGTGTTTGCATGTCGCTGCCCCCTGCTGAGCATAGCTTACACATCAAAATCATTCAAATAGAGAAAAACATGCAGAATCAACATTAACATCAATAGTGCAGTGGTTAGAGCATCTGCCTAACAAACAGGCATTCACGGTTCGAGTCCATCTATAGCACATATTTTCCATGTGGAATGAATGTCGTTTTGCTGTAAAACCTACATATTAACATGTAAATGTGAACTGGAGTACCGCATGAAATGTTTAATGAAATTTTATTCAATCAAATTGGTACTGTCATAATGAATAAGGCACTAGTAAGCAGGTGTAAGCACAAATAAGCAGTAGTAAACATATATAAGTACCAGTAAGCAAGTATGAGTGTGCTTGCGCGGGTGTAAGCAGTGCCCAGCATAGGAAATGTATACAAGTATGTACCAATATATAATATATATATATATATATATATATATATATATATATATATATATATATATGAAGAATGAACGTCGTAACAATAAAGCATACAAAAGGAATGAGAAGGGAATTAACAGTAACTCCAGTATTATATAGTGCTGTCAGTGTATGTCATATCAAGCTGGGTCTACAGGAGTAGGGAGTGGCCAATGTGTAGTGGTGTGGATACACCACGTATCCAACTGGAGAATGGAAGACTGCTGTGTTAGTAAAGTGTTGGGGTGGGTGTTTGGGGAACTAGGGATCATGGGTATATAGGTATATATGCAAATGAAGCAGCACAGCAATAGTGTATTGGTTAGAGCATCCATCTAACGAACAGACATTCCCGTTCCGAATCCCCGAATCCCACTGCAGCACATTCCATTTTCCATCTATAATCTGTATATGAACATATTTCGACATCTGTCCGCTGTATAACCTGCATAATAACAATTAAAAGTGAACTGGAGCGAAGTGTCAGTGTCATAATGAATATGACACTAGTAAGCAGGTTTAAGCATATATAAACACCAGTAAGCGTATGTAAGTGCTTTTGCATGGGGTATGCATTGTTTTACAGACACACACATACATATATATATATATATATATATAGTTGCAGACATTTGCATATACGTGTATATATATATATATATATATATATATATATATATATATGTGTGTGTGTGTGTGTGTGTGTGTGCGCGTAGATATACGCACATATACAGCTATGATAGGAAACAGCAGACAAGAATGACATATGTTCACAGGCTATGCCAATGGAAGTGAGGGGCCCAAGCAAGAAACATGAAACACGTAGCACGTCCTTCCACCCTCCCCCCCCAGCCGGACACTGGAAACATACACACAAACCCACAAACAATGTAAATAGTCCACTGCTCCTGCCAGACCACAGGCAGGATACAACCGGGTGGTACACAGTACACCCGTGAAATCTAATTTTGGAACATAGACAGGAGCTCCCCTGTGGGACGCCCCAAAAATTGACATATAACCAAAGGAATGTGATAGGCCGACCATTTTGGCTGTGGTGTGTACATACCTGGAATACAAGGGTAGGAAAGCCTGATGACCCATGGGTTGAGACAATGTATGACATGGGTCCCGTGAAGTGGAGAGTGGGCAGTGTGTGTTCAGATCTGACCAGGACCCAGAGTAAGGATGGGTACTGTAGAGGAGGTGTGTGTGGGGGAACTATGGGTAGCTAGTTATGGGTCTAGGTGTGCAGGTGTTGGCTGATGTGGGTCTATATGGACAGCCCCAGGGATGTAAGCAAAAGTGTTCATTGGGCAGAGGCATCACCCAATGAGCAGCCACACCCACTATGAGTCCCACTGCAGCAAAGTGTAATCTACATGGCAAGGAACGAAATAACCAGATGTAGATGTATATATGTAGAGGTATGTGTGTGTATATATCTACCCATAGCAACACAGAGATATAACTCTCCCTCTCCGTAGTACAAATGTATACATACAGAGACAGAATACATATACATACCCACATATAGATATACACATATGCAGACAACCATAGACCCATATGTCGTTTTATATATATATATATATATATATATATATATATATATATATATATATATATATAAATATATACATGTATGCATACATATATAGATATATCTGTATATAGTAATGTATGTATATATATATATATATATATATATATATATATGTATATATGTATATATATATATATATATATATATATATATATATGTGTGTGTGTGTCTGTAACGCATAGCATCAACCCACCCCACCCACCCCCAGCTAGACTGGTGAAACATACGGACATATAATAAAAGTAAACACACCACTGCTTTCCAGACCACCTGCAGGATACTACCAGTGGGAGAGACCTGCCAGCTCTAATCTTGAAATAAAGACATCAATGTCCCTTGTGGGACACGCCAAAAATTACTGATCATCAGAGTCAGTCCCTGTAATGATTCATCAAACCAGGCTGTAGACGTACACGGACCAGTAGGTTGTGCAAGCCTGATAACCTACGGGTCGGCAACGTGCATGTGTCCTAATACGCGGAGATTGGGCAGTGTGTAGTGGTGTGTTTATACCCCACCTGCACCCAGAGTAAGGATGAGTGCTGTAGGAGGGGCAGGTGGGGGAACTATGGGTATGCAATTATGGGCCTAGGCATGCTGTTGTTGTCTGGCGCAGTCATATTAGGATCGCCCCGGGGATGTAAGTAATATTCCGAAATGGGCAGAGCTTATGCCTATACCTCTTAACCCCTAAGAGCAAATCCACTGGACAGGACATAAACTGTTGGGGGAACAAATAGGGACCATACCTCTCAACTATCCTTGATTTTGACTCAAATTCTAACTCTGTCCCTCTTAATCCCTCCTAAAACTAGTGACTTTTGGAGGAAAGGTGGTGAATTACACGTAATGAATAATGACAATAACTAAGAGTTATAAACTTCTTTTACCTCAGAAAATGTGTATTAATTCATATGCTCTGAGTCTGTCAATGTTTCAAGATAATAGCACTAATATTTTAAATGTGTCCCTGATTGTCCCTGATGTTGTCATGACTTGTCCCTGATTCAGTTGATATTTGTCCCCAATCATTTGAGAGGTCTGATGGGGACAGAAAGCACATATTCCACTTACAACCTTAGAAAGATGATAGAATAATAGGTATGCAGTAGCATGACTCGGCTGAAAGATGTAGGTTCCAAAACACAATTACTTGTCTGTATTTAATGGTGTCAGTTCCCAGGTATTAGCCAGACAGGTGCAGACTGTAAGAGGAACACACCAATAGTATGAAGTCAACTCTGGACAGGCCGCGGATGCCGTACAGTCGACTGGCATGCTTACGCCTAATGGGCACCCATTCCCGATACTGTAGGCATATAATCCGATGTAACAGGCATCACAAGGTAATATTGTAGTCCTCTCTCCCACCCAGGAGTGTGTGTGTCAGATGCAAACACCAAATGCAGTGCACTGGCAAGTGCGGGAGCTAGTGGGTGTAAGCCTGTTTGGGCGCCGGTATGCGAGTATCACACTGGTGAAAAAATGTAGAGGCTGAGTGTAAGAAACTGTAACCAGAGGTTAGCATTGCTTAGCTCCAACTGCTTTAAAGTGCCTTAATCACTCTGTACCCAACAGCTCATGCTCTGGCCAGCAACAAAATAACCAGCCTCTGCAAGGCTAGAATGCAGGACCCTGTACATCATAGTCATAGTAGTAAACCACATGATAGCAATACATATACAGGAGGTATCAGTAAACTAATCCTCACAACAGGGAAACAAATCAAATATGTGAACTGAATCTATGTACAGTGTAATGTTCTATAACCTGCCACAGACCATAAATATGTGAATCGGAGTACTGCAGTAAACATAGAGTTGAGGTGTCTCTGTAATAGGGTTCTGAAGTCCCCAGGAAGTACACATGAATGATGGATACCAGACACATATACAGCCTGTAATGAGTAAGACATCGTTGACAAAAGTCAAATATAATGCTAGATAACCAATAAACAATGCTAACCGGAGCACAGCCCAACTAAGTAATTGTAAACAATGTGTAGGGAAGCCAATACAATATGCCCACAGATACACCTCTTAAAGCAGTGCCAACATGAAGTAAGCAGGTGTGCCCATAGCTTAGCCTTTACAAAACTGGCCAATCACGGAAAAGTGCGGGAATCCAGCCCTACTTAACCCAAAGAGGCAGGAATATGGCTCATAACTGGTTGTAGCATCCCCCTGCAGGCAGAATGGCTGGAGTGGGAGAAGACACTCACTTTAAAGTGCAGCGCTGGGGCATCCAGGAGTCCAAATTCATGGTATGGCTTCTGGTAAAGCACCATGACAGGAGACTACTGCATGGCCAGTACCAGGGCTCGCAGTACAAAATGGAGGCCAGGGACAGTCTCGTCCGTGACCTCACTAGTGCCACAAGTATCCCCTGGACTGGTGAGCAGCTCAGGCACAACCATGCAGACCTGAAGCAGCGGACGGGGGATGTCCTGGAACAGTGGGTCCAGGAAGCAAGGCAGATGCAGAATGCCCCAGAACTGAGTAAGTACTCCTTCCACTACATAGTTAATAATTGCCTAGCTTGTGTATACTATGGACAGGTATGGCTAAATATCACTGTACTTCTCTGACAGCTGCAGGTGGGCGTGCTGTGAACCAGCAAGCCTATGATGCTAGGCTGCAAAGGATGTGTCGCGAGGCAGGTTAGTAAATAGCTTGCATGTACTGTCATACAAAATAAATGTAAGAGCCTAAGAAAGTGTTGTACCAGTATACAGAATAGTGTAATACGCTGCAAATAAAGGTGTAACCCCTGCATTGCTTCTGTTTACTCTGCAGTCATATGTTGTTGTACTGTTGCTGTTATTAAATAGTACTGTTGTAGTAAGCAGTGTTACCCACACTATGGTATGCAGATAAAATGTGTATGAAGTGCTGTATAACAATGTCAGAAATGCAAACAGGTCAGTCATATTAGACAAAATACATTGCAAAGCCTCACAATTGCCTGATAGCATAGTTTACAGTGACCTTAACTGTAATGCTTTTGTCACACACAGCAGGGCTTTGGATCTCAGGAGTGACAGTAAGTTGTAGGCATAATCATTCTACACAACTGCACACAGTCTGTTAGAATGTTCAGAGAGAAAGCTGTATGCATATTTACACTTAACAACTGTACAGATTTTGCTAGAATGCTTAACTAGAGTGTTGTATGCATAATCATCTCCCTCAACTGTTCCAATCTGCCCAATATGTCCTGATAAATGGCCCACATCACCTGCCTTTTGCCCTGTTCCCCTGACAAATTAGTGTGATGATCCAAGAAATGTAGGCAGCTGTTAATGACATAAAACTGATAGTCAGACTTGTACATAGTCAGAGAATGTACATGCTAACATACCTGTCATTCCAGCATCTCACCCAAAGTGTATGAGAGGAGTCTCTCAAAACATGTTGCATTAACACCTGCATCTAATCAGGCCTGTACATAAGACACAGGTCTCATACATACTAGTCTACAAACATACCATTGTACAATATAATGCCATTGGGTAGTGTAATAATACATGTAAGGGACAGACTACAGCAGTGACTATGAATGTTGTGAAAACTACAAGGATTTATTAGTTGTTAATTGAACTCTCTCTCACCCCTTAACATAAGTGCAAAAATAACAGATTTACACAACTCATTTGGTATGTCTACACTCCTAACCTTTGTTGGGACATATGTCCTATTGGTTTATAAATATTCACATCTGTTACTATGCATGTGCCATGTTAAAATATTCCCATATTGCTGGCCTGTTGCTATCAATGAAACCTGCATGTCGTTGTAATGGCCACTGTTTACCCATATATGCATGTTTTCTGCCTGCTCTGCAACAATGTATATCTGGTGCCCTGGGTAATGGGAATACCTATGCATGCTGTCATACCTAATCGTGAATGCTGTTGACTATTACTAACCCATAGCTGCCTTAAACATGTTACAACATAGCTCGTATGGGAAGGCCGGTCCCAGCGAACCCACCTGTCCCACCTCAGCTGGCCATGGCACCGGGCACCAGCACATCTGGGGCCCAGCCTGGGACCACCTCATCCGTTGGTCCTGCACCACCTTCGGGTGGAACCGCCACAGGGGATGGGGCTCAGCCTCAGCCCCTGGGAGTGGGAGCGGACAGGAATCTGTCACCCGTGGTACAGTCCGGGCCATGGTACGTAGAGAGCTTGACAGGGAAATTTGAGACCGCCTATGCCAGCTTGAGGGCCGAGTGGCGCAACTAGAGGGTGAGCCTGACCCTCCTGCACAGCCCCCAGCACAGCCACCTTCTGGGCTGTGAAGGTGCAGTGGTGACTGCCCATGGGTGGAGACCTCAGTCCCACTGTATCCATTTGTGGGCTCATGGGTTTGTGACTTCCAAACACCCCTCCCCGTCCAAGGTGTTCCCCCCACATGTGTCATATACAACCCCTATATGCTTCTTGTTTTTCTTGGCTGTCATCCTACCCAACCTATCCTCCCTGATCATACCTACTCACCTTCCCCAACATTCCACTCTCACCTAAACATAAAAGAAAAAAAGGGCAATCTATTCCCGCAAAAAAAAAGCATGCCCCATACATAGCTGTCCATTTCGCACACATGTCCACTGGACACATGTAAACGTTTCTAATTGGCATCACAACATACTATTGTTGTCCTCACTCCTCTCTCAGGGATGTGAGTGTCCAAATGTACCGCCAAATTTATAGCTTATGCACAGCCGTTGCTATAGAAGAAATGGACAGCTATGGACCTTCCCTACACCCTTCCTGCACATCCCTAGCTATTTTCCCTAATGTCTTTCCCTCTTTGTGCCCCTGTTTCACCACTTTCCTATCAACCCTTTTTTGTTGTCTTTTAAAGAAATTAGCATGAGGGTAAGCAGGAGTAAGCACTTTTAAGCAGCAGTGAGTGAGTTACAGCCTGTTTGCACGGGAGTAAGCACTGCCTACACAGGTTAAGCTAACAAGAAGGGAACTGAGTGTAAGGAACTGTGACCAAAAGTAACCACTGCTTACCGTCACGCAAACCCGTGCACACCCGCTCACAACTGCTTAAAAGTGCCTTAATCACTCTGTATCCAATGGCCCTTGTTCTGCCCAGCAACAAAATAAAAGGCCTCTGCAAGGCTCAAAACCAGGACCCTGCACACCACAGCCAATGTGATTTACCACTAAGCCATGGCAGATATACAGACATCGGATGTTATCATAAACATAACATCCAGCATAATCATTCAACAGTATAGGAAATGTATCCCATCATGTAGATGTATGTGTGTGTGTTTATGTCCAGATATAGATACATACATATATATAGATATGTCAAGAACATCCCATGTGACAACAAAGTATTAAAAAAGAATGAAAAGGGAAACACCAGTAACTCCTGTATTATGTAGTGGTGATGTCCTATGTAATATCAAGACTCCCTCAGAAAGACGTGTCATTAATACACGCAAACATTTGTATATTGGCCATATACATTACTCTGAGAATTTTATTTACATTAACAAAACAGTTCCTGTCCAATCATTATGTGAGAACAGTAGTCTTGCAAGGTGCTGTGTGCGACATCATCATCATGAAAAAGGTAAATGGGGTAACCACAGAGGGACCAGTAGTGTTATGTGTACAATGGGGTCGTCTGCATCACGTTTACCTGGAACCTTTAGGAGTCATATGCATACCAGGATCGTGTGCCTGAGAGAGAGGGGTGAGGACAACAGTAGTATGTTGTGATGCAAATTAAAAAGGTTACATGTGTCCAGTGGACACGTGTGAAATGGATGGCTATGTATGGGGCAATTGTTGTTCTGGGAACAGATTGGCCTTTTGTTTCCATTTTCGTAAGGCGAGAGTGGGATGTTGGGCAAGGAGAGTAGGTATGCTTGGGGAGGATAGGTTGGGTAGGATGGCAGACAAGACAGCATACAGGGGCAGTATATGACACATGGGGGGATACACCTTGGATGGGGAGGGATGTTCGACAGTCACAAGCCAATGAGGCCCCAGATGGAAACAGTGAGAAGGAGGTCCCCACCCATGGCCAGCCACCACTGCACCTTCACAGCAGCAAAGGTGGCTGTGCTGGGGGCTGTCTAGGAGGGGCAGACTTACCCTCTAAATGTGACACACTGCCCTCGAGCTGGCGTACCTGGCCTTGAAACCCCTTATTGAGCCCCCTACGCACCATGTCTGGGACTGTACGATGGCTGAAAAGTTCCTGTCTGGACCTGTTCCCAGGGGGGACAAGCCCCATCCTCAGTGGCGGTTCCACCAGAAGGTGGTGCAGAGCCAACAGAGGTGGAGATCCAAGGCTGGGCCCCAGATGTGCTGATGCCCAGTGTCATGGCCAGCTGAAGTGGGACAGGAGGTTCCACCGGGACCTCCAATCCCATACAACCTATGGTGTTGCAGTTTTAACACAGATATGGCTTAGTAATAGTCAACAGCATTCAGGATTACTTATAACAGCATGTATAGATATGACCATCAACCCAACATAACAGATGTCATACATTTGCAGAGGGAGCACAACACATGCATATATACTGCATGACATCTGTACAAAGTGTAGAAGACTTGTGACTGCAGCAATGAACAGTGGCCCATTATCGGCATGTCACTGTGAGAACCCCAGACAGTGACTGTCATACCACTGTTTCATGTGACATATGTCCAATCAGGGATGCGATGGCAGTAACTCTCATCACTATCACCATGTACTGACTGCAATCCTCACACTATGTTTCTGAAGTTCACAGATGTGTGTTCAGTGAGTAACACAAGAAACTTTTAGTTATGTACTTACCATAACTTCGGATGTATGGGATCCATCTCGCCTACATTCATAACTGATGGGGTTCGGAGCCGATCCGTCGGCTCCGACTCAGTCACTATATACTAGAACGAAGTCTCTCATTGGCTGGGCTTCCCCTTATTCCAGAATGCACCACGCCTGCTTCCCCAGATCTTGTTTGTTCGCTTTCATACATTCATACTGGTACAGAAAACACATACCAATAACTGTAACCAACTAGAGCCCTTCCAGAGGAGAGCTCAGCAAGAGCAATATTTCCTCCAAATCCAAAAGGTAGGGGGAAGGAGGGTGGGTATGTATGAATGTAGGCGAGATGGATCCCATACATCCGAAGTTATGGTAAGTACATAACTAAAAGATGTAATGGGATCCTATCTCGCCTACATTCATAACTGATGGGACAGCGTCCCTAGCACCTAAATTCCGGGTGGCTCATTGGAACACACTCCTGAGAACTGCGGAACCAAATGAAGCTCTGCCTCGGGAAGCCACATCAACCTTGTAATGAGAAATGAAGGTGTGCGGAGAAGACCAAGTAGCAGCCGCACAAATATCATCTAAGCTACAGAGGTGGCCATAGCCCTGGTAGAATGAGCTTTAAGTGGGAAAGGTAACTCTCTGCCTGACCGGGAATAAATGAAAGAGATGCAATCCTTAATCCATTTGGCTATGGTGGTTTTGGCAACTGGTAGACCTAACCTATTCTCCTCAAAGGACACAAACAGTTGGTTAGATTTTCGTGTCTGACTGGTCCTATTTAAGTAAAAACGCAGTTGCCTGTGAACATCCAACTGGTGGAAGGTATATTCTGCTCTATTAGAAAAATTTGGAAAGAAAACGGGGAGCTCCAATGATTGCTGAATGCACAAAGGGGATGCTACCTTAGGCAAAAAGGATGGATTCAATCTGAGGGAAACTCTGTCTTTATGAAAAATCAAATAAGGAGGAATAGAACAGAGAGCCTGAAGCTCTGAAACCTGCTTAGCAGAAGTTATTGCCACTAGAAAGGTAGTTTTCCACGACAGAAATTTTATATCACAAGTGGTTGCCGGCTCAAAGGGACGGGCAGTTAAGGAGGCCAGAACCAAATTTAAGTCCCAAGGGGGCACAGGATGAGCCATAGGAGGCCTGAGGAGCCAGGCTCCCTTAAGAAAGGACTTGCAAAGTCTGTTAGCCATAAAGGAAGGCTCTATGGAAACATGAAAATTAGATATAGCCGCCAGTTGAACTTTAATTGTGGAGACTGAAGAGCCTGAATGAAACAATGAAGCTAGAAATTCCAAGACCTGCGGAACTGGGGCCATAAGAGGATCAATGCCTCGCTGCTGGGCCCAAAAGGCAAACCTTTTCCATTTGCTGGAATACAGCTTAACGGTGGACGGCTTGTGGGAAGAGGACAAAATGTACATCACTTCTAGAGAAAGAGAGTTATCTCTGACTAAGGATGGAAGTGGAGTAACCAAGCAGCCAGTCGCAACGACCGAAGGGACGGATGAGAGAGTCCCGACTGATGAGACAACAGGTCCGGCACTGGGTCCAGAATCCAAGGACCCTGTACCGCATACTTCTGAAGGAATGGGAACCAAACCTGACGGGGCCAATGTGGGGCGACCAAAATCATGTGGCTCCCTACATGAAGACCCTTCTGAATCACCCTCAGAAGAAGGGGGATCGGGGGGAAGGCATAAAGGAGACCGGGGGGCCAATTGTGGGCTACAGCGTCCCTGGGAGGGAGTCAGAGTGAAGAACTCTCTGCACTTCGCATTGTTGGGGCTGGCGAACAAGTCGCAACAAGGGAGACCCCATTTGGCGAAGATCTGCGCATCCACTCTGTTGTTGAGGGACCACTGGTGGGGCAACAGGAGAGTCCTGCTGAGCCTGTCTGCAATCACATTGGCTTTCCCCGGAATGTGCGTGGCTACTAAGAAACGTCGAGTAGCTATGGCCCAGCGCCATACTCTCATAGCCTCTCTGCAAAGGGGGTAGGACCTGGTTCTGCCCTGCTTGTTTATGTGCCAAACTACCGACATGTTGTCGGATAGAATCGCAATAGTACCTTGGGGGAGAGTCTGATGAAGTGCTTGCAAAACCAGAAGCACCGCTCTCATTTCCAGGATATTGATGTAAAGGTGCGCTTCGCAATCCTGCCAAGTGCCTTGGACAGACCTGTCCAGATAATGACCCCCCCCCCACCCTATCTGTGAGGCGTCCGTGGTCACTGTGGCAACAGGGGGCTGAAGGGTGAAAGGACGCCCCCGGTCCAGGTTGGACCGACGCAGCCACCAACGGAGGTCCCGACGACAACTGTCCGTAATCAGAACCAGGTGGTTCAGGGGAAGTTCTTGGTATGACCACTGAACCGATAATAGCCATTGCAGCACCCGCATGTGCAGCCTGGCTAATGGTACTAAGAGAATAGTTGCAGCCATCGTGCCCAATAACTGAAGAATCTGTCTGGCAGGAACTCGAGATTTGGGTAACAAATTTAGAATCTGTGATTGTAGAACCTGAATTCTTTCTGATGGCAAAAATGCCCGCATCCTTTTTGTGTCTAACTCTGCGCCTATAAAGGTGATACGCTGACATGGCCGCAGCACAGATTTTTCCCAATTGAAAGTGATTCCCAGCAAGAGACCCAAAGTTACTGTGGCCATCAGTGCTCGAATCAGTAGATGCTTGGAGGTGGCAGTCAGGAGCCAGTCGTCGAGATAGGGAAACACTTGGAATCCTAGACTTCTCAGGTGAGCTGCCACCACTGCCAGATATTTGGTAAACACCCTGGGGGCTGTGGTGAGACCAAAGGGCAGTGCACGAAACTGGAAATGACTGGTTCCTAGGCAGAAGCGTAAATGACTCCTGGACTCTTGACGTATCAAAATGTGATAGTAAGCGTCCTTGAGGTCTATGGAGCACATCCAGACATCCTTTTCCAATAACGGGAGAATGGACTGAAGGGTGACCATCCGGAACTTGGACTTCTTCACAAAAAGGTTTAATGAGCTTAGGTCCAAAATGGGCCTTACGTCCCCTGTCTTTTTTGGCACCAAAAATAATCTTGAGTAAGTTCCTGATCCGATCTGGTCGTCGGGGATGGGCTGGATGACCCCTTTGCTTAGCAGCTTTGAAACTTCTATGGCTGCTAGATCCCGTTGACTGGGTGGCACGTCCAGGATTCTCCTTGTAGGAGGAGGGGGCTTGAAAAAGGGGATGAGGTAGCCTCCGGTTACAATGCGAAGCACCCACTGATCCTTGGTTATAGATTCCCAAGCCTGTGGGTGTTTCGCAAAACGACCCCCAACTGGCTCTGGAGAAGCACAGCCGGGCCACATCCTAGGGATGTTGAGGGTAGGAGGAACCACGAAAGGAGTCGCGGTCTCCAGAGTTACGGGGGCCTCTGCCACCTCAAGGGCGGCATCTTCCTGAATTCCCCCCCACCCCTGCCTCTGGAGGGGGGATCACTCGGTGGAGTAGAGAAGAACTTTTGGGATTTTCTGAACCATATTTTCCCTCCTCTCTGGGCCTTGGGGTAAGGGTCTAGAGGGAGCGGAAAAATGGGCCCCAACGGCAGTCAAGGTCTTGCCCTCCTGCTCGCACCGAGTAAGTGTGTCCTTCACCTTGGGCCCAAACAAAGAAGACCCATCAAAGGGGGCGTTGGCGAAGGAAGACTTAAAGGCCTCCGCGAGTGGACACAAGCGTAACCAGGCTTGTCTCCTAAGAGCCACTCCTGTGCCCGCTGCTCTACTCGCCCCTTTGGCTGCATAGGAAATGAGCCTCATGGACGAGTTGACAATAGAAGATAGGGTAGTCATCTGGGCGCCTACAGTCTGGGCTAATGCCTCAGGAAGATTACCCGCAAGAGACTCTCCTAACTCCTTGAGGAGGTCCCTTTGGAGCCTTGTAAAATGACAGAGATAGTTCAGCGACCAGGGTAAAGGTCGCTGAAGAAAGGGTACGCTTCCCGTACCTATCCATGCTCCTAGAAACCTTATTAGGAGGATGAATAGATGTTGAAGCCTCTGCCACGTCCTGCTGAGTGGCAGATGCCACCACCATAGCATCAACTGCAACACCCTTAGTGAGGAATTCCTTCTGGGGAGGGGCTGAAAGAAACTTATTAGGTCTGGCAGGCACCGGTTCCACTGTATCAGGATGTTCCCACACCCTCCGAGAGATTAGATCTAATAACTCGTCGAAGGGTGGAGACACCCAGGAGGAGGAGGGCTGGGCCCCGAAGGCCTTGAGGAAGACTGACTCCTCAGCGGTAGGGGCTTTGGACTGCCAATGGCCTCTCTGTCTCATGATCTCAAGGATATCCGAGAAGGAGATGTCACCCGAGGACGATTTTGGGGACCCCTCCGCATCATCGAGGTCAGTATCTGAAGTGACGGACTCATCTTGGGAATCAACTTGCTTCCTCTTGCACAGTTTCTTCCTTGGGGGCTCATCCGCAGCAGATTCAGAAGGACCCCCCGGAAGAAGGGAACCCTCTAAGGGGGTATCCTCAGGCCCCGGGGCCCCACTGTCGTGGGAAAGAATGTCTCCAGAGGCACCAGTACCCAAAACTTGGGATGGTGAGGTAGAAACCTGCTGAACCGGCAAGGTCATGGCCAGCGCACTCCTCATGACCTCAAAAGCAGGACCTCCAGACTCTGCAGAGGGCACTTGCTGAGAGACCACGGCAGGACCGGGAATACCTGCGGCCGATGCTCCAAGGGGAAGGCTGGGCATCGAAGAGGCGAGCTCCACAGTGTTACCCTCGGCCCCCGCCGAGGAAGACCCGGTACCAAACCCTGACACCGAGGACAGGGTAGGAATGAAGGTCGTAGCAGAGAAACTCCGAGGGGGTCCCTGCTCCGACTGGATGATTCCGCTGCATTCTACCAGCACCGACTCCAACGGCTCCAAGGGGGTCAGAGGAGGAATCAAATGCACAGAATGGGGAATCAGCTCCGAAGCCGAGTGGGCTGGAGCCGAGATCATTTTACTAAAAACTGGGGACTGGAACAGCCTCTGGATAACCCTATCCAAATCCGAATCCGACAACCTAGAGGATTTGGAGGAAATATACTGGGGTCGAGAAGACTTCTGCCTCGGCTCCGATAAAACAGGGGATCGGCTCCAAAAGGGTTCCAACACTATCGGACCCGAGACTGGAACCGTTTGTAAGGGTGCCAAGGCTCCGGGGCTGAGGGGGAAGAGTCTGAGCTGCACATCTCCAACGGCTCAGAGACCAAAGGAGCCGAAGTAGGTGATTGGCCTCTCGATGCACTAACCTGCGGCTCCGACACCAATGGAGCCGAGGAAAGAAGCACAGAGGTAGACCCTTCAGCCATCAGCTCAGAAGCCATTGGAGCCGAGGAAGAAGTCGATCCATGTTTCTTAGATGCCGGGTCCGACGGACTGGTCGGAGCCGACTATCTATGCTTCTTGGGTGTCGGGCCCGACGGACTGGTCGGAGCCGACGATCTCTTCTTTTTAGAAGCAAGAGATGAAGGCAACGCTTCCTCAAATGAAGGCTTAATAAGACCTCTAAGTATCAGCTTGTTTTTTCTTTCCTGTAGGACCCTGGAAGAAAAAGCGTGACAAACACTGCAAGTATCCTGTAGATGTTTAGGCCCTAAACAGTATACGCAGACAACATGGCTGTCTGTAATAGACATTTTATAATTACATTTAGCTCATTTTTTAAATCCTGATTTCTGCTCCTTAGACATGCTGAACACAGTAGACACAGGTAACAGATAGCTAGAATACACAGAAGTAAACTAATATATGGGCTAAAGCCCTCTAACTTAAACGGGCTTAGCCCGATACAACAGGTAAAACAAGAAACTATTTCAGTCATACAACAAGAAAAATAAGCACACAATAAGGGCAAAGGCCCTCTAACTTAAATGGGCCTTGCCCAGTACACTAGAAGCTCGAAAAAAATATAAAATTCTAACTTTCACAAAAACTGACCACAAACGCTCACAAAGCTGTTAAAACAGCTGTTTGTTTAAAAGCTGACAGAAACCCTAGCCAAAAAGACCAAAAAGGTCAAGAAAATACACTTAGCTCCAGCCAAGTCGAGACCACGTCCAGCTTGAAAAGCGGCAAACGAGATCTGGGGAAGCAGGCGTGGTGTATTCTGGGATAAGGGGAAGCCCAGCCAATGAGAGACTTCGTTCTAGTATATAGTGGCCAAGTCGGGAACCCCATCAGTTATGAATGCAGGTGAGATAGGATCCCATTACATCAAACAGTTCCACACACTGAACAGTCCACAGATGGCCCTACAGATGGAGGCTATCAATGCAGGTGCACTGTCTTGTCAGTTTTAAAACATGCAGACTAGCCATTACCACACACAACCTGTTAAATTGGCAGTAGTCTCAATGAAGCATAGCTACACTTACATGCTGTAGTCATGTCTGGCACATCACCCTCCTGTCTTTAGGCTATTTTCCACTGTGTATGTTGTTAGAGGAATATCCAGATATCATCTGGGATGCTGTTTACCAAACACCAGATCCAGGTTTCACTCACAGCGACTGTCATGGGCAAACACCAACATGATGTTCCTAGATATTGTACTTTGTTTCCATGCAACTGGCTATGGGAACATCACCACAGCTGTTCCACATCAGCTAGAGGAGAACTGCAATAGGTGCAAGGGCATCAACTGATCATGACCATCATGTATAAAACACAAGCTGCTGCTGAGCAGGTGTACAACTCCACATCCACCAGAAGGTGTGTGGGAGGGACAGACACAGGCAAAGTATATCAAAGAAGGGCCTGGAGACTAAAACCTAAGCATCGCCTGTCACACACCTACCAGTACAGGGGTTCAAACCCCTGACTGACTAGCCATAACTATTACAAGTACATGCAGTTACTCCATGTGCCACATAGCTGACATGTTGATGTGCTCTATATGTGTGCTGGTGAGCGATATCTGCAACACAGGTATAGTAGACATACATTAGGTGTAGCACACATGGCTGTCCACATGAACAGATGTCATTGTCAACACAACCACACTCTCTAAGGGACTCAGACACATTGCCACACTTTTCCAGGCTCACAAATACACTTCCTAACTACTTAGTTTGCCACACTGCAGTTATGCACAGGTATTAAATGCACCACAGGGGATATCCTGAGGTTCTATGGGCTAGGGCTTGTGAACGTGTCTGACATCAGTCAGTATGTCACTGGGAGTTATACTGGGTGTGACTGAGGTTGGGAACATCATACTCCACACGCAGACACAAGGTGCCAGTACTGACATGCATGTGTGCATTGCTTCATGGGTGTGTAGTGGTTGGCTGTGCAAGATGGCTGTACAAGGCTGGGTGAGGGGTAATCCTTGACATCATGCCACCTGACAATGGTGTGCAGTGTGGTTCAGGGGTGTAGTGTCTGCAACGTCCCACACAGATGGGTATTGTATGAACTGTCCTGTCATCCGGGTTACCATTGTGTGTGGCCATTGCTTTGCAATGCATGCCATGTCTGTGTTTGACAGTCCTTGACATGGACATTGCCTGGGATGTGCATGTCCCACAATAATGTACAGTGACATGTACAAGTGTACCTGGTTTGCCTGGCACATGTTGTGTGCACAGACTGTTATCAGATGTGCCAATACTGGCCTGGTGTGGCAGGAACTGCTAACAGACAGCAGGTTGACCCTGCGCCTGCACTGATAGCATGATACAGGTATTCCCTGGTGTCAGTGGCATCTGTCTATACAGGGCATGTGTGTAAGGCATTGTATGTCCTTTGTGGATCACATTTGATGGCACCACATATTGCAGGTATCCAGTGGGGAACATAGTGAAGGTGCATTGTCCGCAATTATGTGCCTATTGTACTGTTGGACATGGTGCCATGCCCTCTGCAGCACACTGCAATCATACCATGCCTACTATCTGTCAACAATGTGCAGGGTACTCGCAACATAGCGGGATATTCTAAGCAAGTGTGTTTGTGTATGATAAATGGGCTCAGACTGTATTCCGGGTAATAGTAGGGTTGCATATTTTGTTCACCAGGCCTTTTGCCAGATTTAGGGGTATGGCTTGCCAACCCAGTCCCTTGGCTGATTGACATCTGTACTCCTCATGAGGTGGACATTGTGACATATAATATGGCAACCATATAGGAAAACTACAAAACCCGCTCCCCAACATGTCCAGTGGTTAGACAATCACAGCCACCTCCACAGAGGCTCTGACTGTCAAACACACACACACACACACACACACACACACACACACACACACACACACACACACACACAGTTGGTATGTCTGGGATTAAAACACCTACCAAACTAGTTTATCACACTACAGCATTACGCAGTTACAGCACGCGCTACGGAGATTACTGGGGTACAGCAGTACCAGAGGTGTATTCCTAGGTGGGTGACATCAGCAGGATTGCCAAAGAAGGGCATTTCAAGTGTACTGGGAGTTGTACATGTCTTTTACCTGTGTGTACCCGCTGCTTACTATTGCAAAACACATTTACACTCACTTACAACTGCTTAAAACTGTCTTATTCAGTCCTAATTGACATTATCAACAAGCCCTGCAGGTCTTGAACCCTGGAGCATGCACACCGAGGTCAGTGGACTTACCACTAAGCCATCTGGGTTGTATACATGTTTCATGGATTTTATAATTCACATCCTACTACAGGTATTCAACAGTACT